>NC_091183.1:39590462-39875462 GCF_040958095.1 Procambarus clarkii | reverse complement strand
GAATTAGTTAATTAGATCATTCATAACAGGGGTACGGGGCAGTCCCCAGGGGTCTCCCTCTCCCCCTCCCGACCTCTCTTCCCCCTATTTCTCCCATCTCCTCTCCTCTCCTCCCCCCACCCCTCATATCTCTCTAGATGGGGAACTCAGTTGTATCTCTTCTCCCTATCTCCACCCCTCTCTTCTCCGTCACCCCAACTCCCAC
Organism: Procambarus clarkii; assembly: GCF_040958095.1. Classification (NCBI taxonomy): domain Eukaryota; kingdom Metazoa; phylum Arthropoda; class Malacostraca; order Decapoda; family Cambaridae; genus Procambarus; species Procambarus clarkii. The sequence continues at coordinate 39,875,257 of NC_091183.1, read as the reverse complement.
CTCCCCCTCTTCGACCCCACCTTTATCTTTCAACATCTCTGCACTCACACTCTCACCCCTTCGACTTGCGAGGTGGTTGCGCAATTACTGACGCTTACATTCCTTTGAATAGTGTTGCCGTCGGCCTGATGACCAATGATAACACTTCCCACCCTCCCTGTAACTGCATTAAGATCAATCAGTGTGTTTCGGTATTTGTGATTTCATGTACAATATTATAAACCATTTTGTGAGATGGTAGTAACTGTATGAACTCATATACAGCTAGCTCTTAGATCTGTACTCTGTATTCCATCATGTAGAATAGGGTAGCAGCGCATTTATGTGTACTTTGTTATAAAAATGGGTGTTCTATTTACAGTGGGAAACGTAATTTTTCCAAATTCGTGTGAATACCTTTTAAACGGAAATGCTTATCTTCAAAATTTAGCGACTAGTAGTCACTGGAGTAAGAGCAGTCAAGAAAAATGTTTTCGAAACATTTATTATTGCGCAATAATAAACAAATTAAACATGAAGCCAATAATTCAAATAGTTATGATTGCTGAAGCTATGTTTTCATAGCATAGCGTCCTTGTGTCATAGTGGAATGAATGGTTTTGGCCGTAGAGGCGCGGCAGACCGCTATGCCCCTGTGGCGCAATCGGTTAGCGCACGGTACTTATAGACAGTGTTCGCTGCTAAGCCATGCCGGGGTTGTGAGTTCGAGCCTCACCAGGGGCACACGTTTTGTTTTGCATGACTCTCTTGTAATGATGAGTATTACTCTATATATTTCTCTATTTTAGTTAGTACTAAAGAAAATAATGTTTGTAAAAATGTTTATGGATGAATTACACTTTCTCTATACAGTATTTCATATATTTTATTTTATTTTTAGTATTTACGTGTTTACACACCAAAAAATCTCCTGAGATTGAACAGTTCCTTACGAACTGTCGTTGCCACAGTGCTATAGCTGTGACTTATTATGAAGTATGTAAATTTTGCCAGCCTTTCCCTGCAAGTGGGTTCGTTCTCGACTCACAATCGGCAATTTTGGGTTCGAATCCCGGGCAGGACAGAAGTGGTTCGGCACGTTTCCTATCACCTAATGCCCCTGTATACTTTCAGCAGCAAAAATAAGTACCCAGGAGTTAGTCAACTTGTAGGTTTACATCTTTGGGAGGGTTAGTAGTTCGGCCTTACGGGGGTACCTCCATACCAGCCTAACGTACAGTATATATATACATAAACAGGATGCTTGTCCCCGACAAAATGAATTATTAATGATTTTCTACTAAGTTGTTTCTTTTCTTATTCCCCATTGAAAAATTTGATTTTATTAATATATTTCTCCTAACCGGTTAATTATATTTACTCACCTCTTTTACTAGTACATTAAGGAAGTTATGCTTACCATTTCTTTGACTTACCCAAAATTCTAGCTAATTTCCAAACATATCGCCCCTTTGCTCTCTCTAGTGCATTCCATTTGTTAACTACTCTAACACTGAAAAAATCCTGTTTCCTGCTGCGTCCCGTTATGCGAGTTCCACCCTTGCTACAGTGTTGCTACCCTATAATTTTTTTTAGAATTTTGTATGTTGTCATCATGTCTCCCCTATGTTTTGTGTCTACCAGCGACCATAGGTTGAATTCACATAGACTTTCTCGTTCGTAACTCATACCTCGTAGTTTTGGGGCTACTCTGGTGGTATGGTCCTGTTAATTTAATGATTTTTATCTCTTAAGCGAACAAAAATTCATTTGACTCTTGACTTGATTAATTCGTGAAAAATTTTTGTATTTCAACAATTTTGAAATTAAAATTTTGAATTAAATTTAGAATTAAAATTGTTAATTCATGAAAAAATGTTGTTAGCGAAAAACAATATAATAGAATTTTCATTTATAAAAAGTAATGAATTAGATAACATTAGTATAAGTCCTGGGTTGTACATTTAGATGTGATAGATATATTAGTATGTAAAAAAATATAAAAAAAGTAAGGTTGCAGACACCCTCTTCCCATAACAATAGATGCGAATACAGTTAGCATATTCTCATTATATGATTTACGCAAATTTTGCTACAGTGTACCTATTAATAATCTTCAAATTATGCTACAATGTGCCTATTAATAATCTTCAACTTTTGCTACAATGTACCTATTAATATCCTTCAAATTTTGCTACAAATTGCCTACTTATAATTATCTGTTAGATTAAGAACCTGCCCGAAACGCTATGCGTGTTTGCAAGAATGTAAAAACATCTGTTGTCTCTCACAAACCCAATATACTTCATGTGGATAAATTTAAAACATGAAAGTAGAAGGGGGAGGGGGTTGGAGGAGGGCAGAGATACCAACAGCAGGTAAACAAGAGGACATATGACACATGGCATGAGAAGGACCGGGGCAAAAGAGGGAAGGTGAGCTGGGAAGAGCTACACAAGGTGCGAGGGGAGGGCGTAGGAGGCACTCGGCACAACACAGGTATAGAGGAGTTGCTAGAGACAGAAGGGAGGGAAGCAACAGAGGGGTGAAGGGGTAAACTCCTGGGCAACATTAATACCCGCGCCGTGTGAAACAATACCAGCAGTCATCGGGAGGACAAACCCTTCATGCAAACTGCACCTACTATCAAGTAGAAACAATACCTCGGCAGCAAGCACAACGATGAAAGAAGAAGGGTGACCAGAGCCGGAGGGAAGTCCTCGACACGGGGTTGCCCCTGTCTTCTGTTGTAGCTGGGAACAGTCCATGGACGGTGGTAAGGACAGAAGCTGCAACTAGAACAGTCTGCCCGAGAGACAACCGATGCCCTGGTGGACTGGGTACGTTCACTGCTGAGCGCTTTGACTGAGGGTTGTGCCTGAGGTGATGAGGTTGCATGTTGTTGTTTTAGGTTCAGCTACTCAGAGCAAAAAGTTCCAAGTAGCACGGGCTATGGTAAGCCCATAGTGGACTTACCTGGTGCGGTTGCAATGTTGTTGTTGATTCAGCTACTCAGAACAAAAAGTTCCAAGTAGCACGGGCTATGCTGAGCACGTAGTAATATTGCAAGAGCCCCGGGCCTTAAATACTGCTCAGGTGTCAGGCCGAGTGAGGGGAGAAGCTCCATAAAGTCCGGCACTGGTAAGCTGATCCACCGTACTCATGAAGATTTGCGTATTGGACGCGTTTGATTTACGCTTCTACTTTACATTTTACTCTATAGTTAGATAAACAAAAATAATGCCCATTCTGTTTCGTTCGACATAAAAAATAAATAGATAAATATTTATATTATATAATAATAATAATTAATAATAATAATAATAATAATAATAATAATAATTAATAATAATAATAATTAATAATAATTAATAATAATAATAATTAATAATAATAATAATAATAATAATAATAATAATAATAATAATAATAATAATAATAATAATAATAATAACAATAATAATAATAATAATAATAATAATTGCCCGAAACGCTTTGCATAATAGTGGCTTCATTAGTATGAGTATGTTCTTTGTACACACATTCTTTTGAATAACATTATCATTATCAATAATAATAATAATTCGAGGTCATGACCAACCCATTTTCAGATTTTAATCGGTATATAAAATAGTGTTTATTGATATATTTTTTATTTATCGTTTTAACGTAAATTAAAGTTTTGATTAATTCTAGAACAGTTGTGAACGCAAGCTAGCGCACAAGTATAATAGTGCCCAAAATATATGTAGTTTCAAAGTTACAGCCCCGCTCCTGTGCCAGGTAAGTGCACTAAGGGCTCACCATAGCCCGTGCTACTTGCAACTTCTTGTTCTCACTAGCTGAATTTAAAACAACAACTGCATAAATGATTTTTATCTTTAATATATATTGTCCGAACCGCTTTGTGTAATTGTGGCTTTAGGCATTGTATGTACTAGCTCTATCTATAAATCCATTAACTTTTGTATCTTACCTTGTATGTATGTACTTTACCTGAATAAATATTTGTATTTGTATTTTGTATTGTTTGGTCCAGAGCTGTGTGCGTTCGATCATGTTTGTAGACGCTGGGTTGGGTTGTGTTGACGCTGGCCTGCGTTGCTTTTATAAACCTCGGATTATATACATATATATATATCACTGAAATTAATTTAATAAATACATGCTTGCCAAGTTAAAGAATTTAACTGTTAATTAAGATCATTATAATGGGGTTTTAATATTGACCAATTATTTATATACGAAGCGTACAAATTTTGTGTCCGAACTGGTAGAAATACATGGGCGTGCTCCGTCGTCCGTAGCAAGTGATAATTATAATATTTAATGTGGTATTCATTGGTAAGGCGGCTAAAAGCTCTACTCACGGGTGCCCTCCCACAACTGCGGTAGAGACCGATACTTTTGGCTGCTGGGTACCCACCCAACTTGCCCGGTTCACCCCTCCATAGAACTTTGTCAATGGGACATAAAGTTCTTTAAAAGTCCCGTTCTACTGTTCCCGGTCGCCACTACGCCTTTTAAATGGAATTACCCGAGCAATTTCAGTAGGTTTCCCCTTTTTCCTTGAAAGAAAATGCCAGGGAATAATAATAAGTTCAGCTGAAAGGGAAAATGACAATTTCTGCAAGGTAACCTGCCTCTGGCTAGTGGATCACTGTATCCCTTAATGTACTGTTTTAATTACAGTATTTAAACAGTTTATTAGTGCTTGTAAATTGTTATCAGGTCGTGTTTATTTTGTTTGGTATAGTTAATATGTATGTCATAGCCATCCAGCAGGCTGTGTTGAAAGGTTTATGAAAGCACAGAATGGGTTCAGAAGCTAAGGTAGTGTGCATTTTACTATATATATATAATACACAAGAGTTCTTATATTCTTTTAAAGCCACTAGCTCTTGTAGCATTTCAAGCAGGTCCTTAATCCTAATTTTTCCCAGAATACGACCCACCAAATAGTTTAACAACCAAGTACCCATTCACTGCTGGGTGAACAGAGGCTACAGTTAAGGATTGGTGCACAGTCAATCCTCCCCAAGCCAGGATATGAACCCAGGCCAAAGCGTTCGCGAAATGCGTTATATTTTGCGATAATTTTTTTTTTAAAACAAATGTGTAAAAGTCTCATTTGATCATTAGTTTTGTTAGGCTAGGATGGGCTATTTAGTGCTTATATTTAATATCTTATGTATACTGTATATGCATAATTATTGCATAATTATCATATGCCATAAATTTACTGCAAAATTCAATAAGTTAGTGTGTGCTGATTTATAAAATTAGGGTGCAAAAAATGGCCCCTGAATCTAATTGTTCTACATCATGGCTATGCTTTAAGCAAACTTAACCTATCTAATGAAAATAAGAGAAATTGATATTATATAAACTGTACTATATATACATCAATAAACTGTACTATATATACATCAATAAACTGTACTATATATACATCACACATTTATTAGGCAATTAGGCATTTATTAGGCAATTGCTCTGTACCTAGTGTTACCCAATCTCCTAATTTTTATGTAATTTCAAACAACCTTATCATTGTGTTCATTGCTGTCTTCTTTTATGTGCTAGCCATATGCTGTATTGTGACTACCAATTTTTGTCAACTACCATTCAAGCTGTCATTGCAACCAATCTTATATTGTTTCTGCTGTATTATGCCTACCAATTTTTTTTTTGTCAACTACCATTCAAGCTGTCATTGCAATCAATCTCAGCTACCTATGTGCTTTAATATACTGTACCTACAATTTTCTCTCATCTTTTTTTTCATTTCATGCAATCTGTTATCATTTTTTGTCTATAATTTTGCAAGTATTTACCTCCTTAAAATTTTCTTAGATTAAGGACCTGCCCGAAACGCTGCGCGTGCTAGTGGCTTTACAAGACTGTAATTACCATATTTGTATCCTCACATTCCTTATGTACATTCTTGTATATGCATAAATAAATAAATAAATAAATAAAAATAAATAAAATTTTAAATAATACATTAGAAAGCATCCAGCCAAGCGCCCCATCCCATATTCTCATTCATTCATGCCCAAGATCCTGTGTAAAGTAGGTTTGAGCAACTCCAGCCAGCAACAAGCATTGTCCCATGGGTCGAGTGCTTAGTGTTACTCATGTCGACACTGCCCCAGCCCCAGTATAAAATCAGAATTCCTAAACAAACGAAACATCAACAAACCCCAGCTGTAATTTAGCCATCTACAGCTAAATAAGTCTTTCAAGCATTGGGGCTTTCTTTTCATAATTATTTATTCAGTGCACGACTGAGCAGGCACTGAAGGCACTAGAATGGTTATCATCATAGGGTTTATCCAGGATAACATGCAAGGTTATCCCAGTTTAGCAGAGTTTGCGCAAAAATAATTTCAAATTGTTCACTATAGAGTACACAGTACTGTAATGTAGTGTATATGAGCTAAGATAATAATAATTATTGTTATAGTTCATATACATTACTGTACAGGATTCAAAACAGGATTAATAATTTATCCCCTTTAATTGGGTTTTCAGATTATTAGTTATAGTATATCAGATTTTCTAAATACTTCATAGCAGGTATGGAAGACCTGGATATGAAATAAGGCAGTACAAAAACTTGGAAATAAACAAAAAATTAAAACAGCCCCTCAAGATAAAATTAGTTTTAAAGAATGACTATAGTAGCTAATGTGATACATATCATATTATGTATCACATTATCACGAGGTTCGAATCCTCGTCACGGCCCTTGTGGATTTGTTCGTGATACGTGGACACTAATATGTAAGACTGTTTTTGCTCATTTATAGTTTATATGTTTTAACAAATTTCTCTCTTTGCTAGGGAGTCTGACAGAAGCAACAGCAAGAGAGGGCGTAAATTAGGTTTAGTTTTGGTGGGCCTTACAGGCGGAGCTGCAGTTGCCCTGAGTGTCATTGCTGCACCATTCGTAACTCCAGCACTTAGGAAGGTAAATTATTTAATCTTGTGGATTTTTTATAGGGCAAATGAAAGAGCAAGAACCATGTGCTTAAATTTTCATTTAGTCTAATCTCAAAATGTGCATCATAAATGTTCATATATTTTTCATATTACAGTATGTTCATATATATTATCTAAATGGTAAATTTAACTTGATATTTTTTTGTGACTAGTAAAACAAATGATCTATACAGTATTTTACCAAAAATAAAAAAATAATTTCAACAGAAAGAGGAAGCTTGTCTGAAAATTAGTTTATGGATATGGAGGACTTGTATTGTTATTTAGAAACCATCAATAATATTCATAATCAATAATACTACAAAAATTATGTTATACATATAAATAATAGAGTAAGGAATCAATTTTATAATAAATTTATTAAATTAATACAAATCTTGAAAATACATAAAATACTCTTTTTCTAAATATGGGCATTCATTTGCTCACTTGGCCCAGCAGTTCACTTGGTTTTACAGACACCTTACACCCACCAGACTCTAATGGCATGTTCACCCACCACCTGTACCTTTTTCAGATAGTTTCATCACATATTTGTCACACTCCCTTCCCCAACTATCAGCTTGAGCCATTACCAAGTCACAAACTCAATATAATGTAAAAGAATGAGCATTAGACTTGACAAACCCCTCTCCAAGCAAAATTGTAAATCAATAAACCTCTATTGATGCTCTACTAACTACTAGTTTGGCAATTGGCACTTAACCCAATTGCAACCTGATGGCAGCACACACCACCACCTGGTTGGAGGAGCCAGAAACTTCACATTGTCTGGGCCACCAAAGCATGCTCAAGAAGGGACAAAGAGGAAGGGAATAAAAGCAACTGAGGAACTGATTTGCAAGGGGTTCTCATAACCACACTACACCGTATTTCTGAGCTAAGGTCCCTTGGTTGTTTCCCAGTCAATTGCGATTAATAAAACATCCATGAAATGAGACTAGGAACTTGCCCAAACTTTGAGAATGATTACCGAGTGGACACATGAGAGAGCTTCATGAACATTTAGAATTTCTAATATTAAACTTTATTATTCATTTGTACTGTACAGTATATTAATTCTTTGACTCTCCTTGCATAGGTTTGCCTACCTTATGTTCCAGCAACCAATGAGCAAGTCAATAATGTTTTGAAAGCCCTGAGAGGTCGCTCGGGGAGCTTAGTTGATCTTGGGAGTGGTGATGGACGAATTGTAAGTATGTGTGCAAATATTTTAACTACAATTCGTTATAGTGATATTTGGTTACTATTCTAATTTTTTCCACAGAGTCATATTCTATTTACTGAAATATATATTTTAAGGTTTCATAAAAAAAATAAGTATTCTGCATGAAAATTAATTATAAATAATGTAAGTACAGTACATACAGTATTAAAAATACAGAAAAAAACATTATTTTATGGTACAGTACTGTATTATGGTTTTTTGTTAGCTAATGCATTCAATGCTACCATAAAGTAAGATCTGCTTTCTTCTCTGAACAAAGATTGTGGCAGTCAGGTAGGTGACATTTATATCATAGTTACAACAGGAACTGTTTCTAACTGACCCTGAAATCATAGGTTGGTATCAGAAATTATCATTAAAGGTCATTAAAGGTGCTAGGTGGTGACCAGAGATATGCTCTGTTGAGAGAGGGTGATTAGTTTTTGAAGCATTTGTTGTGGTCATGAAATTTAATGATGTAGTAACAGGCCTACTTTTTTTTTTTTAGGTGGTTGCTGCTGCACGTGAAGTAAAATTGAAAGGTGTGGGAGTAGAATTAAATCCTTGGTTGGTTTGGTACTCTCGTTGGGCAGCTTGGAGAAGTGGAGTTTCATCTTCAGCGTCTTTTATCGCACAAGATTTGTGGAAATTAAACCTCAAGCAATACCAAAATGTTGTTATCTTTGGGGTTGAAGAGATGGTTAGTACAATATAACACTGTAGTTTCATATTCAAGTTCAGGATATGTGTTTTCAAATACTATATAACTCCTCTCCTTTATACATATTAGATATTTTATGTACAGTACTGTATTGTATATGTAATTATTCCTCCTGCCTCTCTTACTTTTTACCTGGTGTTTACCATATCCTTCTGCCATACCAATTTGTCAACTTCCTTGCCTTTGAGCCTTGTGAGCTCACTAGTTTACTATATACAATTAACAAGGTGAGCCTTGTAAAGAGAATGGGGATTGGCAAAAAGTATGTAGGAGGAAAAGTAAAGATCTTGACATAAGATCATGTCATGTAAAATCTCCTTTCCTATGCCAGATCCTCTTTGGCTAGATTTTTATAGTCTTTGATGCCATCAAGGTGGAGCTTCTGTAAGGAAATCAAATGCAAAAGTCATGGAACATAATAATTATCATTAGTGTCGGAGTTTTGAAAAGTGACCATAATCTTATTAGCAATTATACTGTAATCTTTACATTTAGCTAATTCTTCCAGATGCCTGCCCTGGAATCCAAGTTGGTGCAAGAGCTACAACCAGATGGCTGCGTTATTGCTTGTCGCTTTCCTCTTCCATCGTGGAAACCAGTTGTTACCTTTGGGGATGGTATCAATACAGTGTGGCTTTACACAAGACCTGGAATAAGTTACCTTAAAAATGAAATAAACAATAATGTGACTCACGATGATACCTGATTAAAAATATATATATTGAAAGGTGTACAGTACTAACTTAATAAATATATTGAGCTTTAATGCTGTATTTTTTTTTACAAATCATTGGTATGTAAAAATGAATGTATAATGTATAATAATAATGAATATTCAGAATATTCCCAGGTCCTAACTAAATCTATGCAAATGTAGGATCCCAATACAGTATACAAAACCCTACCTAATACTGTACAGGAAAAAACTGCTCAACCTATACTATACTACTATACTTAAAAGAGAAGGGAATTATCACATTATTAAGCTTGTCATTATATGGCACATGGATTATAGTCATAGTATAGATATGTTTCCTGCTATGTATAGATTATACATTATATAGCACATGGAAGGATATTAGGACAGGAAGGAATGAACAAACTCTGCCCAATCATTTGTAATATTGAGAATCAAACTAATCTGCATGAAGTGACCCTCTGGAGTTCAAGTGGCTCAAGAACTTTATTGAAACGTATAAGCTAAATTAATGGTACTATTTGTACTTTACTATATACAATTATTGTAATTAAAATTTCCATTATTACCTTGGTGGTTCCAACATCACTGAGCTTGTCTCTGCCTCAGGCTGGACTCAGACTACTGTTTGGAGGCTATTCTTTAATAATAGCTTAATAATAGCTTTATTGGCCTTTTGATTTATAAGAGTTATATTGGCCTTTTGATTTATAAGAGTTATATTGGCCTTTTGATTTATAATAGCTTTGTAAAACTTATTACAAAGCTTGGAGGCAAGATACTATGTGGTCACACCACCTGTGTGGTCCCAGCTACTCTTGGGATCTGGTCAGCTAATAATAAGGTAATTTCAATTTCAGTTGACCTGGATGAACTAATTTAAAGTTCTAATTTAACTAATTCATTAACTAATTTTAAATTTAAATGAACTAATTTAAAGAAACCTTAAAAAGGACCAGGTTCGCCTGTATTGGTAAGGCTGCTACGGGCCGCCCACTCACGGACGCGATCCCACTACTGCTCGACACGGGTGCTTTTGGCTGCTGGGTTTCCCCCCTGGCCCGGTTCACACCTCCTTAGTCAACCTGGACGCCCCTGGCTGCCCAAGGGTGGCCATATTGATGCCGAGCTTAGTGCGGACGCCCACTCAACATGGGGAGTCCCGCACCAGTGCCCCTCGCCTCAAGCCGTCCACTGGCCCAGGCCTCCGAGTCGCCGGATTACAGGGTTGCGCCACCAACCCCAGCCGATAGGATAGCCATTCAAATACGTATTTGAAGCTATGACTTTCTAGTAAAGTAAATAATGATTTTCATGTGATCATGCTATATTTAGTTTTGAGAATTAGGAAAACTTGTCAAATATGGTGTTAGTTGTCCCAGCATCCAGATTATCTCGAGTCGACCTTAGTAAAAGTATGTCTTTGAGCATCTGTAGGGACGTACCGCTGGGGATGTAGGGACTAAATTTTTTTTGTACCTTTTATGATCTTTCTATTCTCGATTGTATCCACAGGTTGCATTTGGGAACCCATAAGAAACAAATGAAATTATATGTTATAGGTGTCAAAACTAAAAAAAAAAAAAAAAAAAAATCGTCCCCCTCTGCTCAAGACTCGAACCCGTGTCAATGTTGCTGACGGGGTATAGGCCAAGACGATTCGACGCACCTCATTTTTTTTCTGTAAGATAAAACTGTATATAATAATCTGTTAGAATATATACACTTAGATTAGGAGGTGATAAGCTTTGCTGGGTTAGGATAAATTTGTTCGGGTTAGGACAAGTTAGATAAGGTGAGACAGGTTTTAATATGAAACGCTATGCGTGCTCGTGGCTTTACAAGAATGTTAAATCAACTTCACTTTAAGGGGACCGCGTCGTACATATCCGCCGGGTTTGCTTATGCGGGTTCTGCCCCCGCGTCGTAAATAGCCGGGCGATCTAAAAAAAAACATATAAAATCCAATTCTTATTCGATCGACTTGGGGTTTGTATGAAAATGTTTGCCATTAAATTTTCGTTTTCTCTAATAGGCACATGGCCTATTTGAGAAAACGGCATTGTATTGTAACTTAGAGGAGAGACTATTGAGTTGGTGACACAACGAGGGTAATCGCCCACTTCACACACTCTTGTGTAGGCCGCGATCATAATTCTACATTTATATGCATATGTCTGTGTAGAGAATTTTATTACGAGTTCAGTGATATAAAATTCAACGCTGTAGGACTAATGTGGAGCTGACAACAAACAAAAGAGTATGAACATTTTGTTGCTGTTTGGGCGTACGGCGAGTGATCTACGTTATTATTTATTTCGTTGTGGAATAGCTAATGCTTTGGTTACATTTTATACATATGATCTTGTAGAAAATTTTATTGCCAACACATTGATACCAAAATGAAATACGTAGCTCGCGAATTGGTGTCAGGAGAGTGAAAAGATTACACACTGTTTGGTGTTTACGCTTAAGAGCCCAAAACGCCTTGCGCACAATGCGCTATTTTTTCACGGGGACCGCGCGCATTAAAGTGTTATTAATTAATTTCTATGTTCTCTGTTAACCCCCAATGTACCTTCTTGTATATAAATAAATAAATGAATAAATAAAATATCGCTCGGAGACTGGGGCTGAGGTCAGTGAGGTGAGCCCACCCGCCCCACCACATACTTGCCTCACATTGCATAACTGACTACGGGCACGTCAGGTGTATAATGCAATACGTTATGCTCCGCCCACATACAAGTCCACTTCTTGTACCTCTTGGGTCTTTATTTGATCCTTCCCGACGATTGATTTCATACAAATTAAATGGAGCCGGTTCATTTCGGCCCCATTTCATTGAAGAATATTATAGTTATGTTATTATGAGTACTTATATGAGATGATATATATTTTGCCAGAGTAAAATGTAGCCCGTCCGTATTTTACGTCTATGGTTAACAGTCAAGGGATCGAGGTTAAATCACCCGGTCGCAGGACAGAAACGGTTGGACACTTAATTTAGAAACTGTACTTGTGGTCGATCTTGAACCCATTGATGATGTGACGACTTATACTGAATTTTGTAACTAGCTCATCAAGATTGTAACTTGCTTAGCTAAATGAATTGTGGGGTTCAGTCCCTGAGCCCATTATGTGCCTCTGTAACCCTTTCCACTACCGCCCATAAGATGGGTATAGGGTGCATAATAAATGAACTAAACTGAGGTAGAGAGTCCCTACAAACGCAATCAGAGGTGGTACTCATCCCCTATATATTTTTTTGTAATTTAGAATGTAAGAACTCTTGGATATATAAATAAATAAAAAATAAAATGGTTATACTTAGTATTAAAACCCCAATATAAGACTATTAACAGTTAAAATCTTCTAGTTAACAGGCATATAGTTATTGAATGAAGTTGAGTGACAACCCGTCCTCGACTCAAGTCCATTACATTCAGCGGTCAACCCCACAGACGCATTCATAAATTTTAACATGCTGTTCATTCAAAACGGGAATTTCCTCAAGTATAAATTAATATTATAATATATTAGCATATTGTGTATATATAGGCATAGGATAGGTTAGGTGTTTAGGTTCTGTTGGCAATTATTTGTATTTATAGTACGTGGGTGAAGCATTTACAGCGTTGTGATTCGAACCAAATTCGTCAGTGAAGCACTTGTTCCGGATATGTTCGAACGTCAGCAGTTGTGAGTCGTGTGTAAACCGCTCTTCATTCATAAAAAGGGGGTTTGGCGGGTGGATGGAATCACTTTTGGGTCTTTGTTTGGAGGACGGGCTGAAACATTGGCGGACGTTCTTATGAAGCCAGGATTCAGAAGCCATCACATCACTCACAGCCCGTCCTCCAAACAAAGATCCAAAAGTGATTCCATCCACCCGCCAAACCCCCTGTATATGAATGGAAAGCGGTTTACACACGACTCACAACTGCTGACGTTCGAACATATCCGGAACAAGTGCTTCACTGACGAATTTGGTTCGAATCACAACGTTGTAAATGCTTCACCCACGTACTATAAATACAAATAATTGCCAACAGAACCTAAACACCTAACCTATCCTATGCCTATATATACACAATATGCTAATATATTATAATATTAATTTATACTTGAGGAAATTCCCGTTTTGAATGAACAGCATGTTAAAATTTATAAATGCGTCTGTGGGGTTGACCGCTGAGTGTAATGGACTTGAGTCGAGGACGGGTTGAATGTTTACACTTCGCGTCTGAAGGCCCACAAACATGGTCGAACGCACAAAACACTTGACTGTGGCCAGTTTTTGGGTAGACTCCTATTACATTTACTGTGTGATTGTTGTACTAATATATAATAATAGGTTTTAAGAGGAAACGCTTAACATGTAATATTTATTAATAAAAACAAAGTCAGAAGCTACACGCCTGTCTCTACGTGTCTTATGTGTTAATTTTGGGCGCACTTGTACTTGTGCGCCAGCTGGCGTTCACATCTGATCTCGCCTGAAAGGTCTAGATTTAGTCAATCATAGTTAGTTAGTTTAGTTCATTTATTATGCACCCCATGCCCATCTTGTGGGCGGTAGTGGAAAGGGTTACAGAGGCACATAATGGGCTCAGTAACCCTTTCCACTACCGCCCACAAGATGGGTATGGGGTGCATAATGATAATAATGTGCATTTATTTAGGGGAATAAATTTTTGGGCCCACTCAGAAATAATCGAAACATTATAATAATTAATTTTTTGTTGTATTAAAAATATAAATAAAACCCCATGGTTACTCTAATTATGAACACTAGAAAACCTTCAATACCACAGGGAAACTTCGCATCTACTGCAGATATATCGATAATATATACGTATGTGTGAAAACCCTCCTGGAATTGTCGCGATTAAAGGATCAACTTATCCGCAACTCAGTGCTTAACTTTACCCATGAACTATAGGCATCGATGGTACACTCTCTTTCCTCCATGTCTACGTGAGGACCTAAGACCCCGAAGACTAAGGACTAAGACCTTGGTCTAAGACCAAGACACCTGCCCGAAACGCTTTGCGTAATAGTGACTTTAGGCATTGTATGTACTAGCTCTATCTATAAATCCATCAATTTTTGTAAAATCTCTTGTATGTATGTACCTTGGCTGAATAAACATTTATTTATTATTTATTTATAAGACAACTTTCACCACAGATTATACTAAACCCACCAACACTGGAATGTGTATGAATGGTCAGACAGATATAAGAATAGTGTAATAAACGCAATTATACTAAGAGCCCTTACTCATTGTTCTGACTGGTATAAAATCTACAAGGAACTGGAAAGAAGCCTTCAAGATTGATTGATTGATGAAGATTAAGCCACCCAAAAGGTGGCACGGGCATGAATAGCCCGTAAGTGGTGGCCCTTTTAAGCCATTACAAGTATCAAGAGCTGATACTGGAGATCTGTGGAGGTGCGAATGCACCCTGCGTGACGGGAGATGTCTCCCTTGTGAATGTGTAAAAAGAAGCCTTCAAGTATTAGATACACAAATTGAGAAGTCAACACCCATATCAGAAGATATTTAGAAAAATTGTATAACACGCTTTCCATGAAACTATTACAAAATCCACTATGATCTCTTTTATATGGCAAACTTTAGCTATTTTGTGTAACAACTTAATCTCATACTTTTAATATTCATAGTAATCGAAATATTCATATTTTTTAAATACAAGAGATGAAACAGAAAGCCATAAGTTAGATCTGTGTGTTGTTGTGTTGATTTAGGGGCGACGACGATCGTGGGATCGGATGCGCCCATTAGATCTGTGTCGCTCCTGAAGACGTCAGTAAGGAGACGGACTTTTAGCAAATATCTTCCTGTGATTGGCTGTTGCTGGGAATGCCAACACTCTTTCTATAAATTAAATGCAAACTAAGAAATACGTCCTTTTACACAATAATATCTTTATTTCGAACACAATCTCTTTGTTTTGTACAAGACAGAAATTTCCATCCAACTGAATAATCGAGTCCAATAAGAGAACAGAGCATTGTATCATCGATAATATTTGCGTCAGGCAACCCCCACTGATGACGTCACAAGCTAGGTAGCCAGCCCATGTTTCTGCAACACTCGTTACATTCAGCAGTATTTAATTATAACTTTATTAATGCTTTTAAATACTTAACCCTTCACTTTTTATGTAGATTAAAGTTGAAGCAGAATGTCATAAGCAAGGATGTTGTGCTGAATAAAGATGATTTACTAGGTGGATGGAGCCTTTAGCTGATCCCTTCCTGTGATTGGCTGTTGTGTGAATGTCAACAAAGAGTTTCTACCACCACTTGTGGGCGGAGCTTGGAACCTCCTACCCGAGCACAACAACCCGCCTTATGGGTTGCTGTTTGGATATTTGTAGTGCGTTGGAAAAAAAAGAGATGGCGCTAGTTGTATTTTGTGGGGTAATTTGTTATAAGTGTAATTTGATGTCAACAGATGGCGTAAGCTGTATCTTCTGGCCACTGTTGACCAGCCAGTTGATAGTGTTCTCTTTTGCCGACAGATGGCATTAGCTGTATCATTATTACCTCCGAATTCCCTTTAAACACTGATCTACAAATCCCTTGGCTTATGATAAGGTTTTATACTATTCTGGTATTAGGTAACAATTAATTTTCTTTTATTTGCTGTTGAGAATATCATCATGTTTAATGTTTTTCCTGCCCGAAACGCTTTGCGTAATAGTGGCTTTAGGCATTGTATGTACTACCTCTATCAATTTTTGTAAAACCTCGTGTATGTAAGTACTTTACCTGAATAAACATTTATTTATTTATATTTATCATATAAAGTCTGCTTAGGATGTACTGTTCTTTGTTGAGGTGGCCGTAATATTATTAAAACAACAAATGATGCATAAAATAACAGCATTTCACACTAAAAATACTTGGATATATTGAAATTTGGTAGTGAATTCCAGTCTAGGAATCTCCAATGACGAAACTGTACTGTGTTCGCTTTAGCCGGGTATACAGTATATAATAGTTAATGATAATTTATTGTGTAGGGGACAGGCAGCCAGTGTATATATACATGTTAGGGTTATATCGGTCCCACAAAGATGGAACTATGGAGTTGTATCCAGACCACGGTTGTGTGCGGTCGCTAGGTTGGCGCTCTTGGCGTCCGCTGATTGGTGGGAGGTGGAGGATTGCCCCACACTCTTCGTTTTTGCACGTGGTGATACAGGATATTGTGCATTTGTTCTCGATTATTGACAGCGTCGAAGAAATGGCTGAGGCGTTATGCCTAAGTGGTAGTGAGGAGGACAGACAAGATGATAATCGACCGTTTGAACTAGTAGTGAACAAAAAGAAACGGAGAAATAATAACAGACAGCGAGACAGTGAGAATGACGATGAGATTGCAAAGAGACCAAAGAATGAGATCCTACTCAGCAAGACTCAAGACAAGCAAGACAAGACAAGAAGGAAGAGGCTGTTGTTCCCTACAACATGCCAATTGAATTTCCACCAAAAGCTAGAGTGGACGGTACGTCTAGCTAAACAATGTTTGGAATACGAACCACTTTTCAAGGAGGGTCTTCACCGGCCCTATATAACAGTTGGGACTGAACAGGCCGTGGAACGCCTCACGACGGTTGGTTTTGAGAATGTAGTGATGGTTCCTCCAGAAGAAGGTATGTTGCACACAAAGATCATAGTTTTCAAGTTTCCAACTTATCTGGATCCTGACTGTCTTCTTCTTAACAATGATAATGTCTGGGCGAAGAGGAACAGTGTTCGTGGTGACAAACGAAGCCAGGTTGTTGCCTTGGTAAAGGGTGAGGCGCCGGAGAAAATTTTTGTGCAAGGACTAGGCTATAGGAACGTTGCAAAATACGTTGAGGAGCCCACACTGTGCATGAAGTGTTCACGTTGGGGACATATGGCATGGAAATGCCAGTTTGACCCCAGGTGTCGGTATTGTGGGAAAAATCACGACTCGCGAGAGTGTAGAGTCAAGATTGAAAGACGTGAAAAAATCATCCCATTTTGTTGCAACTGTCGAGGCTGCCACAATGCTGGTTCCTCTCTATGCCCATGAAGCCTCATCTGAAAGAGATTAGAACGGGTCCTACAAGCAGGATAGATGTATCCTCGCAGCAAGGAAAAATTGTGCAAGAGGAACATGGAGGAAACAGTTGGAAGCCAACGGCAGCCCCTATGATCAATGTATGGGAAAAAGGGACGGAGAAAGTAAAGGCGAGCTTAGGGAAAGTACATCATGCAGTGGAAAAACTGAAACCTTGTGACGACAAGGTTCAGGACAATATGGTCACCTCTGAGGTTGGTAATCAAATTTTGGAGTATCTAAAAAAACTAGATAAGAGGATTGAGGCATTGGAAAAATTGGCTATGGAAGGTGGACGGGGTGAAGATGGTGGTGAAACAGGACGTGTAATTGAAAGTAAAACGAGACGTGAAATGGAAAGTGAAACGTGCGTAGAAGAAAGTAATGATGTGCATGAGGTAACGATGATAGAGGATAGTCAGGAGAATACACTTTCTAGTAGTGTTAGCGGTGTTCAACCTCCTGTTGTGACAAATGGTGAAAGAACGGTTAAAGTAAAACGGGTTACAAAAATAACAAAGAAAATAGATATGAAAAATATTACCTTCGATGTTAGTAGTAGTTGTGAAGGTGAGGAGAAAGAAAAAATGTTACGGTGTTGGAAGGAAGTTTCTAAGGTACTCTTGTATCTCATGGAATGTGACGGACAGGGCAAAGGTAGTTTTATTATTAATCATGGATGAAAGTAATTTGAGAATATTATCTTGGAACATTAATGGATTAAAAACTAGAGCGGTGGATGTACACTATTATACTCTTAGAGAGGATATTGACATAGTAGCACTCCAGGAAACTGGGGATAGGGATGGTAGCATACTGAGGCTAAATGGCTATAGAGGCTTTCATTTATATGCTGATGGAGGAACTAGGGGGGTCTCATGTTATGTCAAAAGTACCATACCTGCCGAGATAACTGGAATCCCTCAGAGATATAGAGGTATTGAAAGTATTAGCTTGCGGATACAATTAAAGGACCGAGAGTTAAATTTCATTAATCTATACATCTCTGATAGCTCCCTTGATTTACGATACTTGCCAGATTCCTTCTTTTCTGAAGATACACTTGTGGTAGGGGATTTTAATGCCAGACATCCAGCTTTAGGATCAAGGGGTAAAGCAAATAGGAATGGTTGCAGATGGTACCAGTTTTTGCAGGAACATGAAGATGTTCAACTGCTGGGCGAGCCCTCTCCTACTCATTTGAGGGGAGGGAGATTAGATTATGCTTGTTTAATAAATGCTGAGGGCATAGAGGGGAATTGTCTTACTGTGGATGAAATGCTAAGTGATCATTTTGCATTACAAATACAGCTTAAACTAGATAAAAAGCATACCTGCCTTCAGAGGAAAAGGTTAAAGTTTAATGAGGGAGAATTAAGGGGTCTTGTTGGCCATATTAAGTCTTGGTATGATACTTATAAGCCGGTTTCGGCAGAAGCATTTTATGAAGATTTAATTAAGGAGGTAGATGTATTTAATGCAACATTGAACCGGAAACCATCTAGTATAAAAAGGCATCCCCCCAGAAAAGAAAATTATACACATGACAAGATGCTTAAGGGGTGGACATTAACAATGAGGAGAGCTCACAGGGATTGGAATAGGAATGGTAGGACTGAGGAAGGGAAGCATGCTTTACTGGCAGTTGCTAGGCTGTGTGGGGAGAAGAGAAAGGAAATTAGGAGCAAGTATTGGCAGGAATTTGCAGAGAAAGTTGGGAGTAACAGAAACTTGAAGGAAATCTGCAAGACGTAAATAAAATAAGGGGTAAAAAACACAATTTTGTTGCACATCCAGACCCGCAAGGAATTGCAAATGGGCTCGTAAATAAATGGGCGGAAGCTGCCAAACTTAGTTCATTACCCGCTGTAACGAGAGAGTCATTAGATTCTTGGAAAGATCTAAGAAAGGATTTTATACTTATAGCAGGTAACAGTGGTGATGTCACTTGCACAGGTATTACCAGAGAAGAACTAATAACGGCGATTAAAGTTGGGAAATCTACCGCACCTGGGGAAGATGGAGTAACTTATGAAATACTTAATGAACTTGCTACTATGACGAAAAGCCCACTTTTAGACCTCTTTAATATTAGTTATAAAGAGGGCAGTATTCCCAGTAAATGGAAAAAAGCTATGATCATCCCTATCCCTAAAGCCAATGGAGAGTACAGACCTGTGTCTTTAACCTCGTGTTTTTGTAAAATGATGGAGAGGATCATTTTAAATAGACTTTTATATATAATAGGTGATCAGCTGTCTAGTAATTTGTTCGGGTTCCTCAAAGGAAAAAGTACCTCTGATTGTATTATTAAATGTCTAGCTAATGAAAATGATTATTATAGAATTTTCATTGATTTACAAGGAGCTTTTGATAAAGCCAACAAAGAGGTTATTTTATATGAATTAGCTAGTCTTGGTGTTAAAGGGAAATTATTGCGCTGGATAGGGGATTATCTTTAAGAAAGGAAGGCTCAGGTGTGGTATCAAGGTTGTATGTCAGGTGTGAGGTCTTTTGAACTCGGCACACCTCAGGGAGGAGTGTTGAGTCCCACCCTGTTTAATGTACTAATGAATAATATAGCATCTGAGAGATACTCAAATGGGGTAACTCCGATCATATATGCCGATGATATTTTGCTTCAGGGCAAAGATATTTCAAAGGTTCAAACAGTGTTGGACAATTTCGGAAACCTGTGTCACCATATGGGATTGGTGGTTAATGAAAACAAAACTAAGTTTGAATGTAGAAGTCGGAGCCCCATTGTTTTGAAAATAAACGATAAAAATATAGAGAGAGTTAATATATATAAATATTTAGGCATATATGTTGGATATACCCATGAGAGTTTGGAAGCTGAGATGAACAGACTGATGGGTCAATGTCGGAAGAGATTACAACCTCTGAAGGCTTTGGCATGCTGTGGAAAGGGAGTGGGAGTCCCTGTGCTACGAATGTTATACTTGAGTACTGTAAGATCTCTTATTGATTATGCTGCACCTGTCAT
This sequence comes from Procambarus clarkii, assembly GCF_040958095.1. Lineage (NCBI taxonomy): Eukaryota > Metazoa > Arthropoda > Malacostraca > Decapoda > Cambaridae > Procambarus > Procambarus clarkii. The sequence continues at coordinate 39,854,513 of NC_091183.1, read as the reverse complement.
TTCTTGTTTTGGTAAAGGTAGGATGGGCAAGTTGGAGAAGGTACAAAATGAAGCAATGAGAATTATCTTAGGATGCCCAAGAAATGCTATGATTGAGATAATGAGGATGGAGTTGAATCTGCAGAGTATTGGGGATAGAATTTCAGAGATAAATGTAGCCTCTGCCATTAGATTAAGAACATAAGAAGAACATAAGAACATAAGAACAAAGGTAACTGCAGAAGGCCTATTGGCCCATACGAGGCAGCTCCTATTCTATAACCACCCAATCCCACTCATATACTTGTCCAACCCGTGCTTGAAACAATCGAGGGACCCCACCTCCACAATGTTACGCGGCAATTGGTTCCACAAATCAACAACCCTGTTACTGAACCAGTATTTACCCAAGTCTTTCCTAAATCTAAACTTATCCAATTTATATCCATTGTTTCGTGTTCTGTCCTGTGTTGATACTTTTAATACCCTATTAATATCCCCCCGGTTATGTCCATTCATCCACTTGTAAACCTCTATCTTGTCACCCCTAACTCTTCGCCTTTCCAGTGAATGCAACTTAAGCTTTGTTAATCTTTCTTCATATGAAAGATTTCTAATTTGGGGAATTAACTTAGTCATCCTACGCTGGACACGTTCAAGTGAATTTATATCCATTCTATAATATGCCGACCAAAACTGAACTGCATAATCTAAATGGGGCCTAACTAGAGCAAGATATAGCTTGAGAACCACACCAGGTGTCTTGTTACTAACGCTGCGATTAATAAATCCAAGTGTCCGATTTGCCTTATTACGAACATTTATGCATTGATCCTTTTGTTTTAAATTCTTACTAATCATAACTCCCAGATCCCTTTCGCAATCCGACTTCGCAATCACAACACCATCTAGCTCGTATCTTGTAACTCTATCATCATTACCTAACCTCAGAACTTTACATTTATCAGCATTAAACTGCATCTGCCAATCCTTTGACCATTTCAAAACCCTATCTAGATCAACTTGAAGTGATAGTGAGTCCTCCTCCGAATTAATTTCCCTACCGATTTTCGTATCATCGGCAAATTTGCAAATGTTGCTACTCAAACCTGAATCTAAATCATTTATATATATTATAAACAACAGAGGTCCCAGGACAGAGCCTTGAGGCACTCCACTTACAACATTTTCCCACTCTGACTTGATTCCATTTATACTAACTCTCTGTTTCCTTTGGTATAGCCATGCCCTAATCCAGCTTAATATAGCACCCCCAATACCATGAGACTCTATTTTTTTAATCAGTCTTTCATGTGGCACTGTATCAAAAGCTTTGCTAAAGTCAAGGTACACAACATCGCAATCCTTACCACTATCAACTGCCTCAACAATGCTAGAATAAAAAGATAACAAATTTGTTAAACATGAACGGCCATTAAAAACGGCCATAAATTAATGAGAGGTGGGGGAGCTAATGAATTAATCCTCTCGGTTCAAAAGGTGGGAAGTAGTGAACAGTGTATGATGAAGAAGAGAGTATATATGAATAAATTATGTTATAATGTTATAAAGTATGATGTTATTACAGAGTGTGTTGCTGTGCCCAAGAGACAATTTACACCACCATGGGAGGATTGTAATGTAGATGTAGTAATTACTCCCTTGCATAAGAAAAAAAGTATGTATGAAATAGGAGAGCTGAGGGCAACATATGATTGTATAATTAGAAAACTGCCTACGGAAAACACTCTACATGTATATTGTGATGGGTCAGTAGCTAGGGATGGGAAGGCAGGATGTGGAGTCTTGATCAGGGAGTACACTGACATCGGCACTGTAGATACTGTTATTGGACGCCGCTTAACTGACAATGTCTCTTCAACGCAGGCTGAACTCCAAGGAGTATTAGCAGGATTACAGGAAGTAGTCAAATGTGGTAAAAATGCTTGCTTCTTTATTGACAGCAGAGGAGCGTTAGAGTCTTTAAATAGCAGACGCCCAGTATATCAGAATATTGTGATAGAGTGTAGAGAGAATGTTAAGAGACTAGAAAAAACTGGGTATAAAGTAAGATTCATGTGGATCCCTTCACATGTGGGAATACTGTTGAATGAGGTAGTTGATGACATAGCGAAGAGAGCCACTGAAAAAACTCTTGTTGATGTTGTATGTCAGTTAACCTTGAAACAAATAAAAACAAGACTCAAGGTGATTCAGGAGGGTGAAGAAATGATAAAGAGAATGGCAATGGTGGACAGTAGTAACACACTTAAGAATTATTCAATAATAAATACAAATTCGTCCTTCACTTATGGTAAAGGAAAGTCTACTTGGAAGGATTCAATTTACATGAGATTACGATTAGGATACAAATATATCTGGCAATACGGTGTTGATGTCAGTGAAAAAGATAAGGAGTGTAAATTATGTAGTATGCCGTACGCCCACACCTTAGAACATTATGTATTAGAGTGTCACCTTATTGAAAAATATAGAAATAAGGAAATAAATAGTGTTCCACATCAAATTGTTTGGATGTGTGATAATGGTATAATAGACAGTATACTTAGGAGCTACAAGAATTTTGCCCCAAGAATGTAACAATTATATGCTGTACTTGCTGCATGCAATGTTAAATGGGATTCTTGTACTGTTATATGTCTATTTGTACTCACTGAATTTGTGCGCCCCTTGAGGGACTTGAAGTAGAGGGGGGTAGAAATAGCCTAAGCTACTCTATCCCTTTGAGATGTATTTATTGCTTATCTCAATAAACATACTTGAACTTGAACTTGATACCTCAGTGTTCACCTTGCGATAAATTAGGTACCCAGGAATTAGGCAACTGTTATGTACAAGGAGTACATTAGGTATGTGAAAGTACAAAACATTGGTGTTCTTAGATTCTTGCAAAAACCACTAACACTCATAGCGTTTCGGGCAGGATATACCACACACAGGATAAGTATGGGGTGCATAATAAACTGTAGCCACTGCTGGTGGCATAACTTCCCCGCGGGCAACTATAACATCCATCCACTATTCTGCACCATCCTCGCCCTGCTGGCTGCTCACATACTAACCATTCCCTGTATTATACAATTGTAACCCCTGTAAATACAACTCATTAACTTGAAGGTTATCAGTCGTTTGCAAGTAATTTATTTGAATGCGTTTTCGATGTTATAATTTTTATTATAGTAAAGCTGTATAACTTTAGATATGTTATTTCATTACAGTTTTCAATAGTTTTTATACTTAGGTATATATATAAATTACTTGAGATATGAGTAGTGGTAAACCATCACACCTGTGGTTGATAAATAGAAGTGCTTAGTGGCCGAAGCCGAGGCCAGAGAAAGAATACAAAGTCAGCTGACGTAAACACAAACACAGGTGTTGAGGGGCACTAGACGCGATGCCGGAAATTATAATATCTACACCGTGGCTCTTGGGTGCCACTCATGGTGACGCCGGTGGGTGCTTCACTCTCTTACATTTTCCAGATCTAAACATGAGGTGGTAAGACTTTTGCAAGACTTTTTGGCATTACAAGACGTTCTTCAACACAGTCCTGTGTGCGGTTATTGTGGTAAAGTTAATACCCTTTTGTATATAATTTAAATAGATTTTGACGTTTTGTTTCCGTGGGCATACTGGTTTAACATTCTAATTTGATAAATTTTATTTGTAGGGGTTCCATTTATTGAAGTTTTCAAGATAAATTATCACGGAGATAATTACACGTAATTGGATCATATCAAGTGCTTTATTCATCGGCGTTCTATTTAGATACAAAATTAGTATTGTCATTAGAAATTTAAGAGAAAATACATTGCTAGGATCTCTCTCTGAATTAAAATTTGGTTAACCTAGTCATCATGATCTGTAGTGTTTTTTGTTTTATCAAAATAATACAGTAATGTATTATTATTTTTTTACATTTGTAAAACTAACTTGTAGAACTTCTTGAGAAGTATTTCAGGTTTCTTTTCCCAGTGGAATTGGGGCACCAAAGATAAAGATTTAAATGATTAAATTACATAGAAGCTCAAAATACTAGTTTAATCCTGTCACCATGATTGATTAGGCTACCTTTATTTTTGTGCATGTTTAATTAACAAAAATAGTTACCTTTTTGTTAATAAAAACATTATTAAATTTGTATTTTAAATAATGGTGTCCTTTGAGCGAGACATTTTTTTTCTATTTAACAATTGTCATACTGACATAGTGTCTCAAGTTTTGTCATTAATATTTCCATAAATATAATTTTGCTAATATATTCTACAGCTTTAATTATGCCATGGTAATTCAGCTAATTTAATTCTAGAACACAAGTAAATCTATGTAATTCAGAGGCTTTTAATATTATTTTTTTTTATAGATAAGACAAAGTTGGATCCTCTTGAATCTGTTGGATTTCTCCAGGATTTCAAATTATTTGGAGGTGGTAAAATAATTGCTGCATTACATTATTTTGAAGTACTGGAATATTGTACTTAATCCATGCCATCTTCTGAGTTAACCTTTCCCATCAGCATCCTCTGGTTTACACGTATCTTCTAAGTTTCACCTTCCACAGGTAATAGTGGCATTTGCATTTTTTCCTACCCACTCAGTATATCACAGAACATTTAAAGTTTGAAATTATCACTATCTTCTTTATCATTTGTTTTATTTGCTTTTGCTTTAATTTTTTGTGTTGTATTCAACTTGAACAAAGAAGTGATAATAGATTTAAATTGTTTTGAGTTTTGTAATATTGTTTATAAACTGTTATTCTGTAAATTATATAGTATTACAAAAGTCTTCTTTCTTATAACATGCCTGTCATTCGTGGCTTTTGAGCACTCATTGTGTTGAAGGTTACAAGGTCATGAATACTCATCATAAACAGATAACATTGTTGGAATTGTGATAACTATTGTCTCTTATCCACAAGTAGCATCATTTGTTTCCACAGTAAAGCTATGTGAAGATTTATTTACCGACTTGTAGCACAATTTTGTTAAGCAGTGATTCATCCATTCCATCACTTTATAAAAAAAACATACAATATCAAAATTAAAATTAAAGAGATGGAATTCTAGGAATGTGTAATGGTTGTGAAGGTAATATGTAGGTTGGCAACTGCTTACATACGTAGGGTATAAGTGGTTGTAGATAATGGTGAGGCGTAGTGTTGGAAATTTTGGTATGAAAAGGCTAGCATAATTGATACTGCATAGATTTATTGTTGTGACGTCTTCTTGTCATAAATTGAAGAAATTTTGAGGTGAATACTATTTAGCGTTGTTGTGAAAGAGTGTAACCAGTATCATGAAGGGGTATTATGAAACATTGTTAAATTTTCCATATTTTTCCAGATGTTAGGTATAATTATTAAAATAATTACTGTAATTCACATAGCTTATGAATGCCAGTATTTAGTATAATAACATTAAAGTTTATTGTTCTGTACTGTATTCATGGATAATACTGCTAATTATCAGTGATGGAGAAGCACAAATAACAAAAATTGCATGATGGTTTTCAAAGTTTCTCACAGTTGTCCGATCTAAGCTCATCAGAGCTTAGTCTTTGTCTCTAAAAGTCTCTGTCTCTGACATTAGTCCTTGTCTCTAAAAGACTAATGTTTGTAAATACAGTAATATTTTTGGTTGAAAACTTAACATTTTTATCAAATGATATAAGATTACAAAGCCCTAATTATTTATAGTAAATTCCTGTAGTTATCTCCAATCAACTAGCAGAAGGAACTTGTATATCTAGATACTGAAAGTAGTCTGATAGGAAAAATATTCTAAACTGCTCATAGTGTCTGCATTTGTTTACATTGCTCTACCTTCAATGATTCCATCTGTAAATTCAGAATCATGTAACCAATGTTTAATTTTCATCTTGAATATTTTTCACTAATGCTTCATAGTTGCGGTGGGAAAGTTCACAGTAAATGGAAGCAGCATATGCAATTTTTTGTTAATCTCAATATTTAAGGTAAAAGTTAGTAATAAATCTTTCAGCCAATTGGTGATATTTTTACTAGAATTTAACTAGACTTGGCTAAAGTATTTGGAAATGACAACATCACACCTCCATTCTTTGATATTGAAATTAAAGTTATGTATATAAAAATAATGTATGTTGGTCTTTCATGCTGGTTTAAAGCGAATAGTTACAAAAAAGTGTATATAATTATTGCATGATGTAATGGCAGTATTAAACAACTTGATATGCATTAAGTTTATTAAGTGGCATATATTTTTGTCAGTACCTGATTTTTTTTTTCTAGAATTACTTTATTTATTTCACAGAAATGAACAAGTGTCCACCAATTAAAGAGTTTCCCGTAGATGGGGAGCGACGCCAACGACTATTATGTATATCGGAAAAATTTTCTCTGGCCTTTTCTTGCAGTCCACAATATTATGTTCGAGCTCCTGGAAGGTATGATATTGTTCGTTATACAGTATATTGACAATCAATATTTTAAATAAAAATGAATGTTAACCTAAATACTTTCACAGTACAGTACATACTCAATTAAATGTCAAATATAACTTTCTTCTGGAGAGAATTTTACATTTTAGCTTGGTATACAGGAAGTCTTAAAACACTGGGAAGCAGTCAGTATAGACTATATACTATAGAGACTGTTATGTTGATATGCCATAATTGGGTTTGAGAAGGCTTCATGTGTCACATGGCAGCACATGTTAGACAAATGACACAGCCTCATCAATAAATTGTAAACGAAAATCACATTTTTTGTTTTTAAGCAATGCATTAAATACAAAACATTATACTGTACTTGAAATTATTTTTCAAAATATACTATGGAACCTAACTGGGTATGGACACTCATTTTGGACCCCATCCCGATTTTCAAGCACAGTGCTCTGCAGTAATTCAAACTTTCAAATACCATTCAATTATGTACTTGCATTTTTATGATTTTGTGTGCTGTTTTGTTATGATTCTAGCCCTGCTTATTGTAAACCTCTTCAAAGGAATATCATAATCTTACTTTGTGGAGTATCCAATTGCCTTTCTCAGAAAAGGTCTTTATATGTTCACTCAGTCTTTTTTTTTTTTTTATGTTTTTGCAGAGTTAACCTCATTGGTGAGCATGTGGATTACTGTGGTTATGCTGTATTTCCCATGGCTGTTGAACAAGATATCCTCATAGCAGTTGCAACCAACACCTCTGGGAGTCTCAATATCAGAAATGTTGAAGCAGTTTACCCTGAATTTTCCTGTAATATTAATGATTTTGAGTAAGTAATTATTTAATGGCTAGTGCAAGCATAGTAGATTGGTTAAGGTTTTGTTGTAGTGGATCACTTCTGCCTATGTATAGGGAGCATCTTTTGTCATTGTTTTGTTTTGCTACATTTAGACTGTGTGTGTACTCGCCTAATTGTACTCTCCTAATTGTGCTTGCGGGGGTTGAGCTCTGGCTCTTTGGTCCCACCTCTCAACTGCCAATCAACTGGTGTACAGATTCCTGAGCCTACTGGGCTCTATCATATCTACACTTCAACACTGTGTGTGTGTGTGTGTGTGTAATATATATAATATATATATAATATATTTATACATTCTACATTGTAGCACACCTGGTGATCTGCATGACAAAGCCAGGACTAAAGTTCATGTTAGGCATGATGCATATGAGAGCCGATTCAATAAAATGGCATGTATGGAGAGTAGAGGAAGGAGAGATTATTTTGGAGGACCAGCCATCTGCAGTTTCTTTTTTTTTTTATTAGCTCGGGTTTCATGCTTTGCTTCTTCGCATATTCTCTACAACCTGTCACCGCACCTTCCCACTTGCCATATAGTGACACTCTCTCCCACTCTTGCTCAGTTACAACTTCGTAAGTGTCCAGGTTGGAATAAAATGTTGTCACTTTCATTTCCTTTCATGTGTTGATTGGGTTATTTGTTTTCAGCCATATTATTGTGACATACAGTACTCTGCATATACACAGCTTCAGATATAGATATGCTAGAGTGCTGAATGCTATTGGATTCCAGCGCATGACCATAGGCTTAAATTATATCATATCTATCTGTAACTTAACATTTTATTAACATTAAAATTTTATCAAAACACTGTGTAATTAATAATTTTTTAAAGTTTTTAATATTTATATATACTCTACACACTATATATAACACTCACACTCATATTATAACTACTGTACAGCATACAGTATACATTTTTGTAAAAGGAGAGTGAAGGAATGGAGTTGCTATAAAAAACAAGGTAACATTTTTTATATAATGAAGCTAATACTGTATGTTTTTAAAAACTAATGTTTAATATTTTCCTATCAGGATCAACAAAAATAAGCCTGCATGGTTTAACTATGTTCTGTGTGGAGTTAAAGGAATCCAGGATGAAGGTGGCATTGTGGGGGCCATGACTGGGTTGGACATGGTAGTTGGAGGCAACATCCCCCCCTCGTCTGGACTATCATCATCCTCGGCCCTGGTGTGTGCTGCTGCTCTGGCTGTTGCACATGCCCACAGTCTTTCTCTGGCCAAGGACAGGCTTGCTGAAATCTGTGCCCACTGTGAGACACACATAGGAACACAGGGAGGAGGAATGGACCAAGCAATATCTTTCCTTGCAACTAAAGGTTATTATGTTTGCTTTTATTTCTAAGGAAAGGTTTCATGGTGTCCTCATAATCATCTGCTATTTGGTCCATCCAGGACTTGTATCATCCACCAGATTCTTGAGACTTTTATCATATGATGACTGGTTTCTTTGCTAGTAGTACTGTCATGTATCAAGATAAGGGAGACAGTGGCAAGTCTTAACTCAAGCCATGACCGAGGATATTAGCTCACCATTATGCCTACGCAAGAGCATGTCACTCTTAACTGTAACAAACGTGTACCTTATGGAAACAGCTGGCTACTCTCACTTTTAGTTCTGAACTCTGTAGTGGCCAATTAAGTTTTCTTTGTCTGGGTATCTTTTGAGACTGTTGTCTCAACATGGGGGTGATTCATGGTTTTAGTGAAATGGATTTTTTGTCATCTTGGTCCTCCCATGCTGTTGGAACCTTCTTATTCGCTGGACTTTGGTTTGAGATTTTTTTTTTTTTTTTTTTTTTTTTTTAAGATATCACTCCTATGGCTTTGTTTCTTTTCCCACTGGACTCTGTTAACTGGTTCAGTAAGCTCCATGCCCTCCATTGTCATCTAGTGAATGCAGTGTTTGGTTGTGACATTCAGTTGGTTTGAATTCTGCCTTCTCCTTTGTTCCTTGCCAAGAATAAATCACATGCTTTTCAATCTGGCATGCTCCTCATCCTAGATAGTTTGAACTGGCCTGCTGTCCCTCATACACTGCCATGTTGTGGCATCACTCCAGTATGTTCATGCTTCGTGTCCCTTCTTTTGCTCTGTTCCTTAACCCATGCTCCTTCTTGCAAGGTTTGTCTCTTCCAAGGCTTGTCTCTTCCAAGTTTTACAACAAGTGGTTAAGCTTAGTTAAATTAGTTTGTATTTGACTAAGGCCATTGTCTCGTCCAGGTATGTAATCAGTCTATTGTACTTTATATAAAACGTTATTTGCCCTGATGGGTCAACTGGTTAATGAATCCTGACAGGTGGAATGTGTGTCTTTAAACCCAAATTGGCTGCTAGCTTTAAGGGTCAACTGAGGTCTCGGTTTGAAAATGAGCATTTCATTTCAATGTACTTAATACTTAATACATAAGCATGACCTTGTTTTATGCTGTTGATATATATTCCTTATACAGTATCTAGTTTGTTTGAAGGTCATAAAAAAAAAAATTGCCAGGAAGCAAGACTCCAAAACTCTGTCGGTCAATTTTGCTAAGACTTGATCATTATTAAACACAGTCTAGTACTGTACTTCTAATAATTTCTGGTGTGATCCAATGGGAGATAAAATTAAAAATGATTTTTTTTTCAGAAGTTTAAGAAAACATTTTAGCATATTTTTGTTGTAACATATTGACTTCATTACAGTTTTGTTTTTGAGTGGGCTAAATTCTGTGCACCCATATCATTAAGTGTAGTCTAGTCTGCTATTTGCTTACCTATCAGTGACTATTGTGAAGTGAGATCTAGCTCTTTATGCCCCATCTCCTAGTAGTTTATACCTGGCATGCTAATTATCTCTTTCAAATAATGTTATTATACAATACGGTATTTCTTTTTAAGTTGTGGATGGATTTGACTTCAACATCCTCTCCTTCAATACATTCCACCTTTCGGCCATGTGTACTGGAAATGAGAGCTTCCTTGAATCTTTTTTTTGACTCGATTGCAAGTCCAGCTTCCAGCATGTCCCCTTGTCCTACTTCTTTTCAATTTAAATAGGTTTCCTTCATCCACTTTAGTTATTTTCCTAAAGATCTTGCACATAGTTATCATATTTCCAAACCACACCGCAGATGATGAAGAAACAACGATGTTTCGATCCATCCTGGACCATTATCAAGTCAGGTGTGTCACATGACTTGATTCACACATGATAATGTTCCAGAACGAACTGAAACATTATCGTTTCTTCATCTTCTGCATCATATCCCCTCTGTCTCTCTTCTTTAAGGTTTTAAGGTTGAGAGGCTAAGTTTTTTTAGCCTGATCTCATATCCAAGGTCTCTCAATTCCAGCACTAATCTAGTTGCAAACTTCTGAACTTTCTCAAGTTTCTGTTTATGCTTTACAAGGTGTGGGTTCCATGCTGGAGCTGTATATTCAATTAATGGTCTCACATAGGCAATGTGAATGGACATGAAAGCCTCCTTGTTTAGATTCTGACATGCATGTTGAGGGTGCTGCATTAATCTGTGTGATCAAAACAACATTACAGATTGCCAAATTCAGTTAAGTTTAATATGGTTTAAGATATAATCCATAAACTATGTAGCCCACCTTAATATACATAATTCAATTGGTTAATTATATTGGATCAATCTGTATTATGGTACATAAAATAATCTCTGGTCATTATACCAGTTCTGTTGGTAGAAAGAACCCTGACAGTGGGGTCATATCCTCTGAGGGATCTTGAGAGTTAGTGATTTCATACATCTATGTATACATGCATATGATGTCTGACTAAACACCATCTCTAAAATATCTACCCCAATTCTATTATAATTTTTCAGACACGGCAAAAGTGATTGAGTTTAATCCATTGCGAGCAACATCAGTTAATCTACCTGCAGGAGCTATATTTGTGGTGGCTAACAGTTTAGCCCCAATGAACAAAGCGGCCAATTCAAGCTTTAACTGCCGTGTCATGGAGTGTCGTTTAGCAACACAAATAATGGCCAAACAAGCAGGTAATGGTACAGTAATAGTTTTTTCACTGTATATTAGTTATATCAATTAGCAAAGAAGAATTGAGTGAGGCAGTTGAATGAAACAGCTGCTGGGGCCCACTGTACACACAGACCTTAACGTAAGTTTGTCACCAGTTTGCTACTAAAAAATAATCGGTTTTAGGGGGTATCCAAGTACACATTGTACATGTACAATGTGTACATTGATAACTGTTTAGTATGCATGAAGTTCTGTACACTTCATGCATACTAAACTGTTCATGAATACAATTCATGCATTGTATATCCCCATTCCCTGCACAACAACACACACAAGTATTATATACATATTTGAAAGTATTTGATTATGTACTCTACCTATATTGTACACACATATACAGTACAGTACCTAATTACTCTGTTCATGCACAAAGTTCCATAATGTTGCATAATAGATCTCTTAAAATACTTCTATGAATGCCATTCATCAAAAAATCAATCAATTGAATTGAGAAACAAATCTACAATTTTCCTGTTTAATTATTGAAGTACAGTACTACAATACATTATCCGAGTGTTAAATATTTACATATACTGTACAGTGCTGTTCTGTACAATTTATTTACTGGTAGTTGCTTATCAGTAGTATAACTCCTTAAAAAATTGTCATGTAATAATAATATTGTTTTAATAATCCCTTTTAGCAATAAATTCCAGGTATGTATCGAATTCATCATGGTTAGGAAATTGTAGCTTTTACTATTTGCATTAATTATATAGTAATATTAATGTGTTCTTTGAGTTAAGGATTTTGCCTGGATTCTTGGTGAGAATAACAAAGTGTTTTTATGCTGCAAACATGGAATTACAACTCAGGTTATTGTCATTGAAAACCTACAAAAATTATATATTTGGTTTGTCATCGTAAGAGACAATCAAGACTTTAGTACACAGTATATGCATTTTGTTGAAAGATATTCTTTGTTACCCTGACAACAAATTTAGACAATTTTTCTTCAGTAACAACATAATCACAGATTACAATATGTACTCCAAAAAATGTTCTCATTAGATACTGTTTAACAATTAACATTGTCCTCTTAAAAATATAATATTTACTGATATAAATACTCGTCTGCAAATTATGACAGGATTAGCCTGGCGGGAATACAACAAATTAGGGCAACTGCAAAAAATCATGGGGAAGAGTCTGCCACAGATGATCAGTCTTGTGTCTGAGACATTTGAGCCTCGCCCTTATAGCAAGGAAGAGATTTGTGAAATGCTTCATACCACTTCCTGAAGAATTAGATCAGGTAAGCTTGTTTATTGTGTACCGAGAGATTTATACAGTTATTTAAAGGTCTTGGGTTGAAGATTGTTCAGTGATAGATTGATGTTCTGTAAAGTGTAATGCAAGTCTTTACTTCTAACAGTCTTTCTAAAAGATGTTGGTTACAAGTTTAATCAGGAGTACAGTATTTTGCATTATGTTTCATTAATCTGATATAATGGTGATGTAATTTTGGAGTAACTTGCACTTTACTGATATACAGTAAAGTGCAAGTTACACTGTATTCTTTGGAATTGGTGCAGACATTCAAACCTTGAGTCATTCTTTTTCATTATGGACGTACAGTACAGGTTGAGTATTTAGTTTTGTAATAGTGCTACAGTAATGGGATTAAATTAAGAAATATTTATAAAATGGTGAATATTAGACTAACTTTATCTGTGATATAGAACATAAGAATAAAGGAATTTTCTGACGGCTTTTTGACTCGTAAAAGGCAGGACGCTGTAGAGCAGTGGACTACATCATCAGGTTTCAAATGAGGGTTTCAGGTTTGGTTCCCGTGTTAACATAAGAATCATTAGGCACAGTTTCCTTTCACCTAATTTTGCTATTCATTTAGTAATAAATATGTACCAAAGAGTTAGCCAGTTATGGGTTGCATCTTGGGAAAGGTCAATAACTGGCCAAGGGTAAACTCTCAAAAAACTTAAGTACAAGCTTCCTGTTGATGTGTGCTGAAACTTTCAGCAAGTTTGCTTCTATTGTAATGCATTCCACAGATTTGCAACCCTATTTCTAAGCCAGCATTCGTCAATTTCCTTATTTTTGTTACTTTAAATTTAACATGATAATTTATTATTTTGTATTCTGTTTTTAGAACCTTATTTATATCCTTGCAATCAAGCCCTTTCATCCATTTACACACTACCTAGTGTGTTGAATTAACTTATTCATACTTTGGATTTCCTCGAGAAAATTTACAGTGTTACATAATAGTTTCCAAAATCAATGATGCTAAACTATGAATCGTAATGCTAGATTGGCTTTATTTCAAACATTTATGTATTGCTTTCTTTAGATTGAGTAGCTATTAATTGTAACTCAGAGCTCCTTTTCACAAATTGGTTCTTCAATTTCAATATTATTTGGTTCCTCTGTTTTCTTTTCTGTTGCTTAAAGCTCTGCATTTGTTAGAAATGGACTGCATTTGTCAATTTTAAATCCATTTTTATGCTTTTCTAGTTGCTGTAACATTTGTGTGTGTTCTCAGAACTCATTACCTGCTTGGTTTTTGTGCAATTGACAACTTAGGTTTGTGATAAATTTCTACAGCTATAAACATGCTATGGCAAGTTTATTGCAATAGTAGCTACATTCAGTAAACTTGAATTGTCTAAACATGGTCAAATTTGGGTTTACATTTATTAATACTTATTAGTAAAATTTAAATATTGTACCATCCATAACGAAGCACATGTTTTCAGCTAACTTTGAGTGAAAATACGAGAGACATTCAAGAGTTCAAGCTACATGACCGTGCCCTGCATGTTTTTTCTGAGGCTCACCGTGTATGGGAATTCAAGCGCGTGTGTGAGGAAAAGAGTGATACAGCCCTGGAGGAATTGGGGAAACTTATGCTGGACTCTCATAGATCCACTCAATTACTGTACGAGTGTTCACACCCCAAACTTGATGCCTTGGTTAATCTTTCACAAGGAGTTGCTTTAGGAGCAAGACTAACTGGAGCTGGGTAAGTTTGCTATTATCCATTGATGTTTTGGGTATAGAACTTTTAATATTTTGCAAACACCCTATTGAATAATAATAATTTAATTCTTTATTGAGTGTTCTTAATATATCTATACTTTATTTCTAAACTGTTTTCTCTTGACTGCTTTTCAAAACAAGATTCATTCCTATTCCAAATAAACTCGATCATGACAAATGGCAGCGAGATATTCTGCACTGACACAACAAGGCTCTTTATAAGTATCTCTACTGGATCATAGTAGTGCTTGGGAGTTGCTGGGAAAAACTGGAGAAATGATCCTGTTCCATTAGGACCAGAATGGATCTCGTCTTAGGAAGCATCCAAGTGTCTTGCTTAATAAGGAGAAATTCATATTCATAACTCGCAGCTTGAGTTTCCTTAAGATTCATTTTAGTTTTAATCGCTGCAAATTATGAGTTGTATTACTGGTTTACAGTTTACTATATCCTCAAATGTATTACTGTAGCATGAAAGATGCCAAAAATAGTACTGTACAGTATTTTGTTTCAATTATGAGTACTGTATCTAGTAGTTTGTGAATATATTTTAAGTTCTTGTGTATGAAGCACTACTGCTGCTTTTAAAAATGCTAATTTGCTCATCACAGATGGGGTGGGTGCATAGTAGCCTTGGTGAAAGAGGATGATGTAGAAAACTATAAGAAGGTGCTGCTGGAGGACTTTTACAGCAAAGAAGCAGCAGCAGATGGCAGAGATATGAGTAGTGTTCTCTTCAGCTCTCGGCCAGGCTCTGGGGCCTGCATTTTTGTAAAGTGAGGTTATTTATGGTGCAGCAATTTGTAAACATACCTTAGATGGAGCTTCACTGGTATTTATTTATTTATCAATCATATGAAAGTCTGAAAAGGCATTATGTAAGTGTGCCATACTTTATACACACATCTACTTGTTTTCTCTTACATTAATCAGTGTACAGTTAGATAAGTTTGCAGATACTTCCAGTATGATGTTTTAGTACAACTTGCAATACCTAGTTGAGTATAGTATCAGACAAATATTCAGCTACACTCTCCAACAATTTTTTTGTTTTTTAGAGATTTGTGCTGAAATTTTTCATCCAAACGTACAGTATTTATAAAGTTTTGTAAGTCTTCATCAGTTATAGTGACAAATTCATTTACAGTATTTATGAATGGTAATCTGGATGCTATAACTGTATACAGTGCAATTGAACAAGTAAAAACAACTACAGTACTTGTACAGTATCTATATTCCTCAGTGCTCTTGGACCTTAAAACTAATTTAAGCTTTCTTAATCAACATTTTTAATGTGCTAATAATGCATTGTTCAGGGGAATTTTAATAAATTAGTACCTGTAGTGTAGAATAATTTATAGTAATTATAATTTCATTTATGTGATGCCTTAAAAGCTAGTCAAATATACTATCGTCAGGAAACAGTACCTCAGGTTTGCTTGTCACAGATACACAAAAGGTGTTGCTGTTCAATTAGTTGATACAAACAATGCCTTGTTTCATACATTTGGCTGTGAAGTTGTCTAGGTACTTTGACAGAAGGCAACTGCTATAAAACATATAACAGCAAATCGTGTATTGACCATTTGTTAGGTAATTTGTAACTCGGTCCTACTGGTGATAAAGAACATCACACACACTGGGGCTAATCTTGTGTTTGTTTTTATTTACCGAGAACTGGTAAATTACGAACGTGAAAGCTGATTGTCAAATACCTATTTCTAGTATTACTTTGTACTAGAATACTTTTCAAAGGTTGTCGGAGCTAGCCATAAATATAGTACAGTAGTGTACAGTGTACTGAATTAATATTAAAATTGTAGGTGCCAATATTTTAAATTAGTATGGTGTGCAATATGAACAATATCTTTGTAAGCATTCAATGATACAGGCAATATTTTGTTAGTTTAATTATGGTGCAGGTTTTATGTACATATAGTTCAAATATTCATGTTACATTCCCATTATTACAGTGTTTAAATGTGACATGTGGATCTTGTTGTCATATCTTATTGTGATTGCTAGTTTTGCTCTTTAATAATCAAATTATTGTAATTATAATTGCACAGCATGAACACAAAGGAATCTTAAGTGTTTATATGAACACACATTATTTAATGAAATTAAATTTGTATCAAAGTTGCAAAAAAGTGATTGTTGTGCTGTTCTGTGTTGTGCACGTCTGAATGTACATTTATTATAACATGGTTATTTTGTTATGATATACTATTGGAGGTTTAGGCATTACCAAAATCAGATTTTGACAAGGATACATTAAATTTGTATTATTTTGTAGTGGACTTGTTTGATCTTGGATAAAGTTTGAGTTGAACTTGTCAGAAATCAGACAATTGATGGATAAGATGTCCTTTTAAGCATCTATAAAATGCTTTTTCCATATTGCTCTCCTACTCTTTTCAGACCAAGGCCATGGAAGTGGGAGATGTGGCAATAATGATAAAATCTTCTTGGGTGTTATAATATTTTATAAGGTTTAGCTAAAGTATGTTAAGCATTTTGTTCACACTTCAGAAAGCATTATCAAAATGTTTAATAAAAAATTTCTTAAATCAGCCATGCAACCCTGTAACAAATACTTTTGATGGAAAGAGACAATTAATAAAACATGATTAACAGTATTGAGTTTGAGTTTATAACACACTGATGAAAACTCTCTCTCCCTCCATTGCTGTAACACTCTTTAATACACACTGTCTTTACTGTAAACATCTTCACAACATCTCCATTCCCTTCCCATACACCATCCCTCCCCCCCCCCCTATCATTATAATCATTTTTCCTACATGTTATATCCATCACTGTAACAAAGAGGTTAGTTACAGACCCAGAATGCAAGTCGGTCATCTGCTTGATGGGGGTTCTGGGAGTTCTTCTACAGGCTTGACTTGTGAGAGTTTGGTCCACCAGACTGTTGCTTGGAGTGGCCCGCAGGTCCACATATCCTCCACAACCCGGTTGGTCCAGCACTTCTTGGAAAAAGTGCATCTGAATATATGTTTTTCGGATCACTTTCTGAATACACTGATATTTGAATGAATGCTAAATTCTATAAAATTTAGATGACACATTTCATATCTACCAACTTTGTGAAGTGGGGTATAGCCCACTTCACAATACCCTTCAAGGAGGGCATGGCTGCCAACTCTCAACCCCCTTATGACACACTCCAATGAAAAAATCACCTTTGATCCTGCAAAGTTTGATGAGGCTAGCCCCAAACATTGACTTGGTGCCTTCTTTTGTTAATTACTTAGCCCTAAAAATCTGCCCTCCAACCTTGGACAAACACAGATATTCTCTTATAGATACTAGATGTGTAGATACTTATAGGTACCTATAAGTATCTATAAGATACTTATGTACCTAGGTCAATCCAGTGCCCAGGTTTCCCTCCTACATCCTCCACAATCCCATACACACACCCTCCCAGCCTCTCTTCACACACACACTCCTCATTTTTTCCCATTGTAACAATCTCCCCATCTCCTCCCAGGGCACACACATGCCCTTTCCCATTTCCCAGCACACATATGCCATTTCCCAAATTCTCTCACCACACACACATGGCCTTCCTCATCTCCCAGCACACATATGCACTTCCCCATCTCTCGGCACATACACACATGCCCTACCCCAAATTCTCCCAGCACAAACACATGCTCTTCTCCAGTTTCACCATTCCCTGCCTGCACATTTCCCAATTTTCTCTTCCCTTCCCACATATATTCACCCATCCCATATCTCTATCAGCTCATGCATGGGGTCTCCCCATTAAGGTAACTAAAAGGGTGTATCGATAATACAAAGCTATCATCTGAATATGCGTTTTGAGTCTATCTGAATCCACTATCTAAACTAATGCTAACATGAATAAAATCAGGTAAAAATTCACATCCACAGACTTTGTGAAGGAGGGGCATAAGGGCCATACCCCCCATCAGAGGGGGCACTGGGTACTATAAAGTTAAGGTAGCCCCAAGCAGGCCTCCAACATTGGACAAACAAACAGATAGACATTCTTTTTTCCTATAGATAGATTGTGATTTGATTAATGAAACAAAGTGTTTTTGTGGCTTATATTTTTCATCGTCACATTGCACATATACACAGGTCGATAATATAAGATGCAGGTGGTCTGTAAGAAGTAATCAGTAAAGAGCACTCACTGACTCACTACACAAACGCAAATACAGTATAGTGGAATATTAACTAAGGCCCCTTACTGAATCCTTCAATGAGCTCTCTGATGTTGATGAATATATGGCCGATGCTTCACGATTCAAACCACCAAAACAGTAAACACATAAAAAAGACAAAATATGTACAGCTTTAAGCATCAATTTACTAATTCGATAATTAGGTTTTCTGATCTTGATGTATGACCATTATTCTAAGCTTCTGGTCACATAAACATTAATGACTAAACTCAATTTTCATCTTTTCCGTAAAGTTGACAGTACAATATATTCAATTTTCCTGTCCAGGAACCCAATTGGGGACTTGGGAAAAATACTAAAAATCCTGATTGTGTTTTGGAGGAAAATCATAAAATTCTGACACTTAATTGCATGTTTAGGCTATTTATATACCAGTTCAGATAGCAGAAAAATTTCTGTTAAACAATTAATGACATAGGAGGGGGGGACCTTAAGCAGTGGCTGAGTCGAGGGCAGCAAGATCTGCCCGGTCATTGGTATACTGTGTATAGGTGTCCTTGTCACGAGATAACCCTGTAGCATCCCAAACCCATGGGTACGTCTGTGGGCATCCATAGCAAGTTACCATGTACCTGAAGAAAAGAAGAAAAATCAGTACCCTCTTGGCCAGTTGTATATGTCGCTTATTTCATTCATAAGTAACTGTTACTATATAACGATCATAATATTTTTGCTTTACTGACATATTAAATATGCAGTGTACATGTAAAGACGTACACTTACACCTTCCCCCGCACACATACACATATATATACATATGTAGGGGTAGTTCTGGAGAGAAAACTGTCACCTTGAGGACCACGTGATAAGAACATCGTTTGAGGAACCTACGCTACACTTTCCACCTTCAGAATCGCTTTTAAATGCATGTTTGGTGAAATACGAAAATTGTTCACGACGTTTGTGAAATCAAAATTGAAATGTGCAACGTTGTATGTTGCCCACATCTCAAGAAGCACATCAATACATTGGAAAAAAGTGCAGGAAATATAGAGGACAGGAAAGTAGCCACCGACCTCGATCATCAATGAGTCGTAAATTATTTTTATCAATTAAAGAAAATTTAAATTAATGTGGTAAATTAGAATATCGGAAGCACATTGCTGCTACCTTAATAAAATAAGGAAATGAATAAAATAACAGATTTTAAGAGTGTAGATTAAAAACTAGCTTAAATATTTCTAAAACGATACAAGTTCAATGAAACAAGCTACAAAATTATTTTAAGAATATATTAAAAAACAACTATTATTAAAACATTTCTATTTGTGTATTAGTGTTATTAATAGAATGTTGTGGCACTAGTTATTTATTTTCCAGGCGACGGGACGCGTCGTGTCGGACGTGGGAGACGGCGAGGCTGTGTTTACTGTAGACTAATGTGGCCGAGCCCAGCTTTGACGCTCATTATTTTAATTGTGACGCATCTTTAGCGTCAACTGAATGCAAAGTAAGATACTTGAAGTCACCCAGGATGGGTGTAGGGTGCATAAGGAATGGAGAAAATCAAAGCACTCTGGTTTTTATATGAAGTAAATATTGCGGAACTGTACAGAGTGTAATTACAGAATCAGACGGAAGTGTTACGGCTGACATTCGGCAATTTTATCAGTGCTTTACTCATATTTATTTATTTATTTATTTATTTATATACAAGACGGTACATTGCGGGTTAACAGAGAACATAGAGTTTAAATTGAAATTACATTCTTGTAAAACACTAGCACGCATAGCATTTCCGGGCAAAACGTACGCGAATTAGAAGTAGGCCCATCATAATGTGAAGTGAAAGCCTAAAAATAAGTTGTGTAAAGTGACTGATGGACTCCTTATACAGTATTAAGAACCTTATATTGTCGTGAACAGTATTGTAGTAAATTGAACAAGACACAAGTGCAGCAGAGGATGACATAATCTTCACAGCTTCCTAGAATGTAAGTAAAGCAATTTTGCAATGTTGTTATAACAATCTTAACTGTTTTTCCAACAATATCAATATTTTATTCTCTGTGACTGTTCTGTCATTAACAAAAAAATGAACTGACAAGGTTTCATCTTGAGACTCGTAGCTCACGATTCAGCCCGTTCTTCCGAGTGTTTCCAACGTTACTTAAATAGGGTACTAAATTGCCCAAACCTAACCTACCCGAGGATTCGCGAACAAAAATTGGGACATCACGTCAATTTCGCGAGCGGCTACCATTTTTTATTTTGGCCTTAGGAAATTGTCAAAATGGGATGTACTATCGAGAAGAACGGGTTGCTCGGTAGATCGCCACGAGCACACTTTTAGCTAGGGAAGTTTGCAGGCATGTAATTTGTATACTGTATAAGATAAGAGCCCAATAAGCTTAGGAACCTGTACACCAGCTGAATGACTGTTGAGAGGCGGGACCAGAGAGCCGAAGCTCAACCCCCGCAAGCACAATTAGATCGAGTACAATTGCGGAGGACCTGCTGATGTAGACTTGACTAAATTCAAACTATCAGCAGAACTTTTCAGCGTCACTATATAATCGAATGCGAAATTCTCGAAAAAGTACTTCATTCAAATAGATGTAGTACCAAAAATCTTAGCCAAGTGTCCAAAGTTTGCTTATTGTAGGTAATAGGTGTGGGGGCTCGCCAGCCATACTGACGGTGGGGAAGACTCATGGCCCTTCCCGTCATGCATACACAGATGTAATCATTTACTCAGTAGTCTGTTTACTTCACAGTTCATTACTGTTCATTGACTACAATTGCCTAGTTTATTACAATTATTTTCCTCATTCTGTGTTTCGCCCGACCTCAGAAATAAAGCTCGCACAAGACGCAGCCTTTTTGAGGAGCGCGGAACCAGTTTCTCCTTTCTTCACTGGAGAAGGAGGAATTAAGACTTTTCCCCTCTCCAAGACTTGATTACTTAATAGGCCTGGAATGGGCCGATTGATTGTTGCCGCCTGAGGCGGCTAGTTTATTGTGCACCCCATCGGTTCCTCTCAATCCTGCTTTTTCCTTGGGCCATTCTTTGGTGCACGAATTATGCGCAAGACACCATCCCCGTGCTCACACACCTTTCACACTCGGCAGTGTGTGAGCACCTTCCCGTGCTCACACACTGCTCACTCGGCAGTGTGAAGGTACTCAAAAGTAGTCTGTAGTACTTTACTGGGCGGGGAAGAAGGGGGGGGGGGGTCATAAAGAGGGAAAGGAAAGGAAAGGGGTGGAACGGGGGATAGGGGGGGGGAGACAGACCATCCCGGGCATCGCCGGGTACCCTCATATTTATTATATTCTGTGTATATATATATAATATATTATTAATGTAATGCAATATGAGCCTTCCTATTCCCGACAACATGAATATCAACAGAATCACATCAGCCACACAATCGGAGATCCCAGGTTTGATTCCCAGACAGAACAGAAATGGTTGGGAATATTTCCATTTACCTAAGGCAATTGTTACGAGGTAGCATCCTGGGGTAGGTCCAAAGTTCGACCTTAGGATGGAGGGGGGGGGGGACGTCGATGCAAGCCTAAAGTGTGTGTGTGGAAGCCTAAAGGCTTCCTGTCGCAGACAACAGGAATTAAAGCTGGCAAACATCTGATTAGCTTTCACAAGTCTGGATAACAATAACTTTACACTACCTATATGAGACCAGTATTCTGTATACCAGTATACTGCAAATGAAGTATGCAGCTCATGTCGACAGTCTCCTTCTAAAAAAAAAATAAAGTTCAGTTATGTGCCATCAAATGTCCTTTCCATAATCCCTGGGAAACACACAATAACCCACCTGGAACCGAAGGGAGCCTCAGTGTTGTTGTCAAACTTGGGGTTCAGAGTGAGCTTGCAGGATTCTGGAGTAGTGCAGGGTGGGTCAGGGAGAACTCTCTGTTTACAGTCCCAAGGCTGGAAGCGGGAGAGCTCGTTGAGTCTCTGTGGTGTCGTCACCCATTGAAGTGTCTCGGTCATGGTAGTGTAGTAGACGTCCTCGCTGTTTATCACGGGAAATTAAAAACATAAGTAAAATGTGTAGGGAATGACGATTGTAAATAATGATGTTTTTTGTATTATCCTTCGAGTTTTCCAGGTAATATATAAATTAATATTGATTTACATACACACAAATCGCATTATCGTGATATATCAATGAGAAAATCCACAGGAGCTGTGAAATGGGTTTGAACCTATGTTTGTGTATTGAAAGAGTGTCGTCAGATGTAGAATTACTGGACAACAGAGCCAGAGTGCATGAGAAGAATTGTGTGAAACCCTGGTTCGGCTTCAGTGGAAGCCTCGGGATCCTCGAGGGTGCAGTAGTACCCCAGGTTACAATTATTTTTCCCATGTCGTGGTGTAGTCGACTAGATCGTGCATCTGGGAACACCCAGTGCATAAGTTCGAACCCTCATTACGCCGCCCGTGGATTTTCTCATTGATTTACACTGTATACAGATATACAGTATATATATTTTATTCGAAATAAATGCTATAAATGTCTTTAGCCGATTGAGAAAAGACCAGACAGTTATACAGTAGAAAAATCTATCGAGAATAAGATAATATATTCCATGAACAAATTCACGGAACTACATATATTAAAAAGTATTAGCAAGCTATAGATGCAGTGGTCACAACTGCCATTAATAGATGTTCATAATACTGTACACTGGTAGGATTTTCACAGACTCATTAAATCCACTCACAACTACAACAATATACAATACTCACAACTGCATGGTGTAGTCGATGAAGGCATGGAGGGCATTTTCCAGGGCTGGGGTCTGGAACCAGTTGGTTGTCAGTGCCATCATGTATGGGGCTCTGTTGAGTAAATGGCAATAAATAGATGGTTTAGATAACATATTAATGTTATTTTGAAATTTTTACAATGAATCTTCAAAGCGTAAATTGCAAAATACAAGTATGTTAAGTTTTGCTTAAAAAAATTAAGTTCAGTACTGTATTATATACATGTATATTTAAGTTATATATATTTACCTGCATAATAACATTATATATATTTGTTATACATGTAGCGTAAATAATTTCCATTATTAAAGTGTGTCATACTGTATATATTTTGTTCGGCTGAGTAGTCGAGGTAAATGTTATATCCTTTTTAAGTCAATTAAAAATCCATAGATTATGCAATACATTATCCAGAATAAATTTGTACTAATAACTTCCATACTAATAATATACGCTACGGGTACCTATAATTTCGGTTATTTAGGTTATAATAAGTGTAATATGTACTGCACATTCGTATGATTAATTATGAATGTTCTAATAACTTCAGAATTTCTGGAGCAGTTTGCTTAGCCTAGTGTTTTACTCGCATCATGTGATAAATGAAGTGAACTCTACGAACATCCTGATAAAGTAGCATCTTCTGTCGCCATACAATGACTGAAATTCACCCATAAAAACTCCAAAGCAAATGAGCCTAAATTTATAATAATAATAATAATAATAATAATAATAATAATAATAATATATAAAAAGGTTACATTTTGTTAAAATAAGTTAATACCATAGTGTATACATCTTAAAGATCCAGTATGATAACACCAACTTATAACTTGAGTTTTATTATTTTATATTGTTCTTAATTTGTTTTTTTTTCTCAATTTAAATTAAAGGATGACACGAGTTCCACAATATAAAATAAATTCGTGCATTCCTAAATCTTAAATAAAAATAAAATGAACAATCTGATTTTATACATAGCTGTGTTGTCATGGTAATTTATGTTTTGGTTCTGATGGCAATTATGCCATTAAAGTATGTTGTTGATACATTTTTAAAAGTGTGCTTCGATTATAAGAAGTGAGTGAAACGCTCTTTGAGAAAAGCTTGAATGCAATTTGGTGCGAGTCACGTGCATACAGTTAATTTCATTCATAAACTGTAATTAATTTTGGCTCATTGTTTTCTGTCTATGTGCAGAGCCACAGAACATAGCATACCTGTTAGCCAAATAATAGCGCTCAAAGTCCAAAATGAGCCACTCAAGCACGTCGGGTTCATTGAGGTAGCTCAGAGCGCACTGGTCCAAGTAGGGGCAGAAACCTCCCTGGTATTCAAAGTCCTTGAAGTGAGAGTTCATGGGCAACTCCCAAAGACCTGTGGAGTGAATAAACATTGTTCGTTATTTAACATTTGCATTAATATTAAATTTGTCTGTTCATAAAAGGCCTTCTTTCATTCATATGTACGCACATTCATGCCAAATAAAGAGAATGGGACCATACCAAATTTTACATTAGATACTGTAATAAGAAAGGAACTAAAGGCCTTGTCTTATTGCGGAAATGTACAATTCATTGGAAACGATGATCTGCATTTTTTGGCAGATCACGTTGGCTGGAATGCAGTGAACGTAGTGCCAATATACAAAATGGAGACAGGAGGCACTAAAGTACAGGATAGTGTCTCATTACTTGCACACTATACCTAAGTGATGGAAAGAAAATAGTGGAACATCTGGAGAGAAGGATATTAATTATAACTAATTATTAACATAGATTTAGGAAAGTCTAATTATTCCTCACAAATATAATAGAATTAAATAGCAGTTACATAGTTAAGAAAAACATTAAACAGAAATTAGACTTTGTTGAAAATCTTGTCTATTTTAAACATTTTGTTTACATCATAAACAGCACTTAAGTATTTAGCAATCTCTGTTGATAAGAATATACACACACACATTCAAAAAAAAAAAAATAAGAACGAAGGTAATATTTTGGAATGACTGAACAAACTTTGAGATAACATGATGTACCTGGGAGTGACGGGGAGCACTATGTGACGTATTTGAGAACAACTTGGGTGAAGTATTTGGCTAAGGTCCGACTAAGCAAACGAGTGACAGGTAATTGAAATAGAAATGACTATGAAAAATACTACCAGGGACATATCCTATGACGTGGCCTATTCTGGGAATATGGTAATGTATAGAGGAACAGCCTGGAGATGTACTTGAGAACGTTCTGATGACTTAGCAGCGTAAGACATGGGGAAAATATCTATAGTGCGTACCTGGGAAAGATCTGGTTGGGCAGGTCCCTGAGCGGCACTCGTGGGGTATTTTATACTCAAGCGAGTAGGGCCATACTGGAACTGCTGTCGGTGGGTTGTTGATGGTGGAATCCCATGTGAAGTCGTACTGGCTCAACATCTGGCCAAGGGTGATACAAGTTAGTGAATCATGACAAAGGTATGTTGCTAGATGTCAATGTGTGGCCAAGAGAATGCGAATTTTATGTACAGAGTTCAGAGAGTTCACAGAGTCGATATGTGACCAAGAAATGGCATGGGGGAAGTCTGTTTGATCAGGAGTCGATACTTGACTAGAAGTTATCAGGGGCTGATATGCAACCAGGTGGATTTCTCGGATGATCGATATAACTCGGCTGACAGTACAATGGGAAAATTCCTGTGTTGATACTGAGGATGCAACGCTTTGGTGGAATTTTTCTTATTTTGTTAAAATGTGTTGTGATAGCGACATATAATGTCGTATAAGTATTTTTTGTGATGTACCGTGCTAATGGCGATACAGAGTAATTCTGCAAATTGCTCTTACAGAATTCACATATAACTATTTTAATATTTCATATTCACCTACACCAGTTCACCCAAAACATCACCCTTGTAGGTGATGTTTTGTACAGTATTTCATATTTACTCGCAACAGGTCACACCCTGCACACGCCTGAACATCAATCATAGTGCGTAAAATCGAACTGAATCTTCTGAACTAGGACACGCGTTAATTGCATTAGATATCGGGTTCTGGAAGCCTATCAAATTTACCGAGACCACAAGGCAAGCTGTCTGCACGATCACATATCCACTGCTGGCCTTAGAATGACTCATAAAACTCCCAGTCGCTTTGCATTTAGATTTGGTAATTTCAATATTTTCAGTTCAGCTAAAGCACTCGCCCAAACACAACTCGATAGTACCCCCACATGCACCAAGAACATACAGACCCAACACTCGGCCAACATCTACCCTTATAATATCCCCACATTTCCCCTAGAATAGTTCAGAACCAGTGCTTACCCAGACATCTCCCCTTACCTCATACTGGGCTTCTCTGCCGGGCTTGAGATGGGGGCCTCTAAGGCCCTTGATGTCATTGGGTCTTACCCCAGCAAAGTTCTGCAGGATCTCCTTCATGGTAACTGCCTCCCCAATCCATACCTCTTCTCCTTCGTCCTCTAGCCCCGTTCGTCGGCTGCAAGGTGGCAGATATCGAGTGAGACAATGATGGAAGAAGTCGAGTGTCAGGAGGGTAGTAGGAGTAGGTGGTGATGGTCATGTGATGGTAGGATAGGGAATTAAAAGTGGTAAAAGTTGCACTTTGTGGTGAGAAAAACATAGGTAGAGTACGAGAGAAAAAGACAGGAAATATAGAGGTTGTGATGACGGATGAAGAGGGTAATTTTATTTGCTTGGGTCATACTGAAAAACTAAAGAAACAATAACAAATTGCTTACTATTTGAAGGTATGGTAAATATAAATTATATCTGAACCTGCCGGGGAAGAGAGAATTAAGAGCGGACCTATCGGCTGATATGCCCCACAAGTGGGAGTTGGATCCCGACCAAAGGTTCTGAAATTTAATTCAAGAGCAAGTTGTCTATAATCTTATTGTCTGTAAATAGTTCTAAATCTGTTAAGCAAAACTATTAGAGAATATGTAATCGTCATTTTGAAAACTAGCAAAAACTTCGGGAGAAATAAAAGCAGTTATTGAAGTTTTAAGTGTTAACATGTTTAACACACTCGCAGATCTATAAATAAAACTCTTTCTTAGCTTCTCCCCCCCCCCACACTATGTGAAAGGAATTATGGTAAAATCACAGAACCTTAAACGTGGATTTAACTGCACGCTATACAGTCACAGCCCCGCTCCTGTGCCAGGTATGTCCACTACGGGCTCACCCATAGCTTGTGTTACTTGCAACTTTTTGTTCCGAGTAGCTAAATCTAAGACAACACAACACCCACCCTATATGTTGCTGAATACGTAAATCAGGAGATATATTAGTTACCTGACGGTGCCGACAGCAATTTCGTGACCTCTGCTGTAGAACTCCTCAACCAGCTGGTAGTTGGTGTACTCGTGGGAAACGAAGAAAGTGCTGCGGATTGGGCAGCCATTGGGGTTGGTGCGGTTCTCGAGGAAGAGCCTGGAGAACGTCTCAAAGTTGAGGTCGTTGATGCCTCCATCGAACGTCAACATGATCATCTGGGGCGTCTGAAGATGGGGGAGGAAAACACGGTTATATGGGACATAAACATAAGAAAAAAGGTAACTGCAGAAGGCCTATTGGCCCATACGAGGCAGCTCCTATTTATAACCATCCAATCCCACTCATATAAATATCCAACCGACGCTTGAAACAATCAAGGGACCCCCACCTCCACCACGTTACGCGGTAATTGGTTCCACAAATCAACAACCCTGGTACCGAACCAGTATTTACCCAGGTATTTCCCTAAATCTAAACTTATCCAATTTACACACATTGTTTCATGTTGTCTTGTGTTGATACTTTCAATCCCCTATCAGTATCCCCCCTGTTATATACATTCATCCACCCGCACACCCCCACCATGTAACCCCTAACTCTTCGCCCCTCCAGCGAATGCAATCCAAGCTTTGTCAATCTTTCTTCATATGACAGGTTTCCAACTTGAACTGACTCGTTCATGACTATGAGTAGTGATGTAGTGATGAAAAGGGACAGTGATGTGAGGAATAGGATCAGTGATGTAAACACTAGTGATAGTTATGTGGTAATGTTTTCTTTTAAAATAATTTATCATGCACCGTAACAAGGTCATTGGCGCCGTATAAACACAATATTTGTCCAACCTTGGGATAGGTTTTCAAATCTCTGCTCACTTCCCAACACCAAGAGTAAACACAGTGGGTATAAGGCTGTGTGGCTTAACATAGCTACAGTACCTTATAGACCTTAGCCCTAGTTGATGGAACTCTTGATCTCTCTTTTAAAAGAGAGACTTCATAGATCACATTCAATTGTCTAGAGTAGTTTTAACATGGGGTACAGAATCTCAGTGATGCGGGGATGACTATGGACAGTGAGGACTGGGTAGTGATGTAGGTAGTGTCTATGGAAAGTTCTTAACTTTGGTATATGTATCAAGGTTCACTATACGTATAACTGAATTCTGATGTGCACGTAAGATAATACACCACTGTAAGCACGTGCTACAAGCTTTGTATATACGCATATAAATGACCTGTGCAAACATGCAGACTTGGGGTGTAAAGCTAACCTAGAGACTCGGATATTTACAAAAGCCTTGGAACAGGCGAGAACATTACATACGTACCTCACTAGGCTTCAGTCCGCCTGGGATGTCTTTGCCCTCCAATGAGCAATGGCAGTAGGGCAGTCTGCACTCCAGAGGGTCACATGGGCCGGCTTCGAATGGGTCAACGACTTTCTCCACTACCTCAGCTGTATGGACAATTCACAATTGTTAAGACACGTTCAAGAAAGGTCAATTAAAACTATTTGGCAGACTACTTGACAACTGTTCGCAACTTATTGAGGTCTCCTCTGTGACCTTTAATTCTCGAACATAGGTCACAGTGGGTCAAACTTAGGCCAATAGAGATCAGGTACAATTTATAAGGAACATTCCTTACATTAAATCAAGTGTTTGGTCAACACTTAAATCAAAGAATTACATGTAGTGTTGAAATATTTTTAAAATTGTATAAGATATATACTTCAGTAGAACGGGAACATGAATGGTTGCAAGAATATACCAAGTCGAAGAGAAGCACAAGCTTATTAGAGCACACAAATATTGTAACGGATTCAAATTCATAGGGACAAGGATATACAAATTGCTTTCTACGAGAATGATACGTAGGTCAACTAAGAGAAAATCAAACGGGTCACATCTAACTATAAGCTAACAGATACATACCTACAGACTAGCAGAGGCAAACAGAGAAACAGATACTCACCTACAGGCTGGGGCCCACACTTGATGTTTTTATCAAATCTACTAACACATTCATGTTTACTTCCATCGTAGTAGGAACCCTCGGCACACCTCTGGCGGTATGGAAAGTTCCCCACGCACTGCAGGAGAGAAGAGGAAACATGGTGAAACATACAAGGCAGCTGAATTGTTTGCGAATCAGATAGATAGATTGCTTTTAACATTCATCTGGTGCCGCAGCAATGGCATTTGTTCAGAGAGATAGAGATCGGGAGGGTATGGTTTTTGATAGTTAACAGTAGACGAGCAACCCGCCCTCTCAATGTATATACAATACTAGTTTAAACACTTTTTTTATTAATAAGCATCGGGTTTAATAAGTTAGGTGGATGGGTCTAGGTTCGTATAGGCGTACGCTTATGGTTAGGCAAAAGCACTCTATAATGAAAGGCGTGAAAAGGAACTCGTTACTCCAGGTTGGAGTAAAGGGACTTGTTACTCCCTACCGTGTTTCAGGTTGTCACTGGAATACGGTAGGGCTGAAGGGGAGGTCTAAAAGAGTCATCGTGGGACAGGAACCAACTTTCACGATTTGACAAGAGCAAAATTGAAGTGGTTTTGTCTAATCCAATTAAGACCTCGTACCATGGGAACTTACCTAAAGTCAGATGTCGATTATTTAATCTACGGGAACGTCGGTATTATGTTGCTGTAAATTTAACTAAGCTATGAAAATTTTGACGCTGTGGTCAATAGCGTAAAAATTACGGGGGCATCAAGTGAGGACAGGCTTATTCTTTAATTAGGGGCCCCTCACAAAGGAAGAATAGTAGGCAGACAGTACCCGGTTTACGTAGTCAAGGTCGGTTAATAGACTATAACAGTATAATTAGTTTTGTGGAGTTTCAGCGAAGTCTACTATTAGTTGAATGTCAATGCGAATCAATCTTACTTGGTAGAATATTTTGCAGTTCTGGTCACTGGCGAACTGTCCCTCTGGCGCAGGGCACGTGAAGTCCTGACCAACGCCCACACCTGATGAAAAGTAACACATGTTATTTCACGATTTTTCACTTAGCTGTTTAGTAATAAAGCATACCTTATCGTAGCTTTGTTAAGTAAATGAAGTACTTGGGTTTTCAGTCATTTTATATTAGATGTAATCCTTTTATATATGCAGTCGGTGTTTAGCTCAGCATGTGAATTAGTTTCCAGGTGAGGAAAATTACGAGCTGTATGCCACCAGGGCTGGAAATAGCGGGAGGAGGAGGTAATGAAAGGGGTTGTTCCTCCCCCCTACACGGGTAAAGCTGTGCAAACCACTTTAATTACTTAAATTAACTCTATCTATATATCTATCTATCTATCTATCTATCTATCTATCTATCTATCTATCTATCTATCTGTCTGTCTATCTATCTATCTATCTATCTATCTATCTATCTATCTATCTATCTATCTATCTATCTATCTATCTATCTATCTATGTCGACCCCTTCACCTAAAACTGGACCCCTTTTCCACCCAGATTTATTTTTAAATTAAAGCGGTTTGAGTTTTGATGGCCAACACCCCAATACATGGAATATTTGTGACTGGCTGTTAGCTACATTAGGCAAGTGGTTAGTTACTTTTTGTTCAGTGTCTTGATGATTTTCCAAAGCCTTTTGATCACTTTTTCGTAGTACTACGAAAAACTACTTTACTTGTTTTCGTAGTACTCATATTTAAGCATATCTAGATATAGTATGAACGACAGCCAAGAAATAATCATGAAGGAACCTGACCTATGAAAGCTGCAGGTATGTACATATTAAAAAAAAAAAACAGCCAGGAGATAGGAGTTTCCAGCATGTGGCTCAGACCTTGATATCCACACTTCTAAACAGGTTTGTCGGTCAGGTCACAGAGATCCTATATTTATGATATCTAAGAGTCAGATTATAAATACGGGTAGTAATGGAGGCTGTGGCGGTTACATGGAGGTGGAGAGAGGTTGACAGCCTAGCCAAGAAATTGTGATCGATAGCCTAACCAAGAAATTATTGTGATCCACAACCTAATTAAGAAATTATTGTGATCCACAACCTAACCAAGAAATTATTGTGATCCACAATCTAACCCAAAAAAAATTTGTTGCTTCGTTTAGGGAGATTTTCAGCAAAATTTTGAACTGAAATTTTGGTATAACTTAACGAAGTGTTTTAAATTCACAGTATTAGGTTAAGTTAGGCTACTAGTGTAATATGCACGGCTGTCAAGAGACGTCGCATTGTTTTTTTTTTATGTTTTCGTTATTTCATTATCAAATTGCGTTATCGTGTATTCTTTATAGCATAAGGAAGTTGTTTATTGGCTATGGAGTAGTGTAGGTTGCCACATAGTTCAGTTCCCGTCCCGGAAAGACATGGTTATTTAGTGTTGGGCTTGAAGCCTATCAAGGTCTGCAGGGTTATTAATTTAATAACTAAGGCACGGCCCTGCTACATCCCGTGACCCAGAAGTCACCACCATCGCTGGCACCATGCCAGCCACTAAAAAATACCAGGAGAATGTTTCAATACAACACTGCTAGCTTGTTTTGGCTTGATCCAAACCCCAACCAACCATCAAACACTCGCAGGATCATGAAAAATAATTTGTCTTTGAAACGCTGTCGTTGGGTTGTGGGTTCGAATTAGGTTCCCTGCCCATCTGTAGCGCAGTGAGCTACGTCGTCGGCTTATAACCGGTGATCACTGGTTCAATCCCTGCAGCAAGACAAAACGTTTTTGGGGAAATTTAATTTCATCAGTAGTATATAGGTACCTGAGAGAGCAGTTGTGGGTTTGACCCAAATATCGCAGTAACAAGTGTTATCGCGAATAACCGAACTCAGTTACGGCTCACTATAGCTCGTGCTACATGGACATTTCGTTCTGAGTACCTAAATCTAAAACAACAGCAGCAATTGTGGGTTGCATTCCGGGGATGATGATTAGTAGTTGATCTAGTTGACAGAAAATAAGTAGTGTCATTACATAGACAATTGACGGTTGGAAAGGCACGGTCCTAGAGCTAAAAGCTCTAGTCATGCGAGTACAAATAGGTAAATGCAAATAAGTAAATACACATACAGGATATATATCGTGTTAACTAGGATATATATCGTGTAAACTGTAAACTAAAAATATACATATACAAATAAGCGTATGACGACAGTTTATTATTTTCATCGCAACAATTTTTGTGTTTTATGGGGTAGAGTGGTGGGCATGCAGGATTTGGCGGTCACGTGGTGGTAACTTTCCCCATTGTGTTAAGTCTGAGTCCTCGGCCTCGAGTCGTCAGTCACACCTTGAACTAAAGTTAATATGCGGGTGGGATTTGTCCCGCTGGCCTACTGCCTGTACGACTGACACTCACTCAGTTCCTGCTGGCCGAGTACGGCCCCACCAGTTCGTCTCCGTTAGACACCCTTACCGCACGCAATGTTGACGGCGTCTTCCTCTCCG
The DNA here is from genome assembly GCF_040958095.1 of Procambarus clarkii. NCBI lineage: Eukaryota > Metazoa > Arthropoda > Malacostraca > Decapoda > Cambaridae > Procambarus > Procambarus clarkii. Next base: position 39,821,420 of record NC_091183.1, on the reverse strand, counting down.
TCAGACACGCAAGGTTGCCGGCATCTTCCTCTCCGTCAGACACCCTTGCCACGCAAGGTTGACGGCATCTTCCTCTCCAGTAGACACGCAAGGTTGAATGTGTCTTCCTCTCCGTCAGACACGCAAGGTTGACTGTCTGAGGGAGCTCTTCATGTCTTGAGCCTTCACCGTCCGAGGTGTGGGTGAGAATCTTGCACGACTCAGTATTTGTAATTCCCCCCCCCCCCCCCCCCACCCAAAAAAAAAAAACTTATTTCGCTCAAATTTTGTTTAGTGTTTTTTCTTAGTTTTTGTGTTTGTGTAGAAGGATTATTGATATTAAAGTTGTAGACGTATTTTTTCTTTATTAAATAATGTACAATATAAAGATCATATTTACGTATTGACAAATTAATTTTCGTTTCATGCTCTTCAGGAGAAATGTAGTTCTTAAAGCCTAGCGCTGCTAACAAATAGTTCAGAGCATAAGGCCCCGCTAATGACATGAATTCTTTCAGTACTGTTCTTAAGGAAAAACCTGGATTTGATGAGTGGTGGTACTAGTTTTTACCTTTGTCAAGGTATAGGTAGGAAGGAGTACGTGGCTCCTGAGACATGGCAAGGTTGACAGTCACAGCGTACAGCCCTGACCTTTGGTGGGCACGGGTATACGGAATCCTGGTAGACGGGTGTTGGTATAAGGTTCCTGTTCGACGGGTGTGGGTATAAGGGTCCTGGTAGATGGGTGTAGGTAGACTGGTGCTGGTAGATTTACCTTTACTTTAGGGGGATGGGCTATGGTTCTTGGGGTCCCGTCTCTCAACCCATAATCGACTGATGTATAAGTTTTAGGGGCCTATTGTCTCTACCATTTAAATTATTAATGTATTCCATTTGTTTACTATTCAGACACTGACAAAATCTGTTGTCTCCGTGGCTCATTTGGGTATATAGTTTCCATCTGTGCACCTTTGTTCGTCTACTACCGTGGCTTAGTATTTCCTTGTCTGCCCTGTCTATTTACCTAAGTTTTTCGTTTGTGGTGATAATGGCAACCCTGTTTCTCGTAGTGATCCTGTAGTCATAACTCGTAGCTCATACCTCTCTGGTCTGGGACCAGCCTGGTGGGCATATCTCTGAACTTTCTCCAGGTTCGTCTCGTGTTTAATGAGATAGGTCTCCACGCTGGTCGGTATTGGTAGTTTGAAGGGGTGAGGATTCGTGAAGCATATACACAGTCTCTTACGAAACCTGCTCATCTTTCCCCAGGCATGGTAACTCTGTTTACATTTATTAAGCTGATTATGAGCTCAGAAGCACTAACGAGGTTGTTTATAACAATAACAACATAGGTTAAGCTCGTAAGCTGTTTAATGTAAACAAAGCTGCCATGATTGAGGAAAGATGTACAGGTTTCATAAGTGGATGTGTAAATGCTTGATGAATCCTGGCCCTGGTCGAGTGACGCCAAACAATTTAACTGCGTTTGAAAACGGCGATAACTGGTTTGAACAAGTTTGCAAATTCTGCTAGTAATACAGTATTTAGTAATGTTTGCAAACACCGAGACACGCATTGTGCGTTCCATTCCCCATGGTCGGAAGTGGTTGGGCACTCCCACCCCATATCCCTTACAATATAGTCATGCATTGTCTTAGCGCTTTCTCCCCATGATTATCTTATCTTGCAGGTAAAAAGGGAGTTCTAATGCAATGTTCGTACTTTGAGAAATCAAATGAGATAGAGGAATAAGAAAGAGATAAGAGGAATGAGAAAGATATTGTGTGTGTATATATATATATATATATATATATATATATATATATATATATATATATATATATATATATATATATATATATATATATACACACACAATATATATATATTGCTCTCTTGTAAGTCACTATCACATTTTTTCCCCAATTTAGCTGACGTGATTGTTGCAGGTGGCCTTGAGGTGTGGTCAGATGTTTGGGTTGACGGGTTGACGCCGTGGTGGGTTGACGGGGTTGACGCCGTGGCGGGTTGTCTACGTTCCAACTTCCAAACCATCCTCTCAACTAATAGGTCGCGTTTTGCACGTTATGGTAACCAACGTTAGGAGTGCAGTATATGATACGTAACGGCTCACAAATATCTACGTTTTCTATGCATCGGACTTGAGAGGTTACGTAGGTTGATAGGGTTCGTACGTTTCTGGTTAGGTTGGATTTTTTATGGAGTGGCAAATAAAGAGAACGGACGGCTCTGTATATAGGCAACTGTTCATAGAGCTGCTTCAAATTTGACCTTATACAAACGCGCGCTTGGCCGCCCGCCACGCGCGCGTACTTGGCTGCCCGCGACGCGCGCGCACTTGGCCGCCTGCGACGCGCGCGCACTTGGTCTTACGAACTGAAATTTACGCATTAAACTCTGATACATAACAGATTGAGGCTTTGCCACGTGGTTATTTCACTCAATCTTATTACAGAGGACAGTTTGGGACTGTAATGGTATGTGACGTCACTAACAATTACACTCACGCCCACCCAGGATGCTCTAGCCGGGGTTGTGGAGGACCTCCCCCCCCTCCCTCCCTATCCTGGTGGATGCTGCACTTCCAGTTCCTTCCTTAAATGCCAAGGCGTTCAGGCACTGCATTATCCAGATCTAACCACCCCAGTAGCTGGCCTACCACCCCCAGCAGGTGACCAACCACCCTCCTAGCAGCTGGCCAACCACCCCTAGTAGTTGACCAACCACCCTCCCAGCAGCTGACCAATCATCCCCCAGTAGCTGACCCAACCACCCCCAGCAGCTGGCCAACGACCCCCAACAGTTGACCAACCAGCCCAGCAGCTGGCCAGCGACCCCCAACAGTTGACCAACCAGCCCAGCAGCTCATCACCCACCCAAATATAAACTCCACCTCGCATGGATTAGATCAGACCATTAGAGACTACGTTACAGATAGGAAACAAAGGGTTCGAAGTGAGAGATTAAGATTCAGATTGTTATTGTTGTTATTTAAGATTCAGTTTCTAGGAACAAAAAGTTCCGAGTAGCACGGGCTATGGCGAGCCCATAGTAGACTTACCTGGCACAGGAGCGGGGCTGTAACTTGCGAAGAGTCAGCATGGATGACAGTGAGTGGCAAGTAGAGTCCTGAAAGGCTTCGGTACTTGTACAGCTCACGACTTCTTCTAAATTATATTTGGGAGGAGGAAACGACAACCATTCACAACTTCGTGAGTATTTGTGCCAGATTATTTGAAAGTCTGGAGGTATAGATGCACCAGATACACTAGCTATGTGGCGGGGCTCTAGAACTGGAGCTCACTCTCCATTAACACCAATAAGGTGCTTCACCATCATACTCTCCCTCAACTGCACCACCGCTTCCTCAAGGCTAACTAGTTGAGAATTACCCACAATTCATCACGGCATAATATATCGACGCTCAATATAATTTAAACAAAACACAGATTGTTATCAAGCTTTTAATCAACGTAACTATATATCCCTGTTTAGATTTTGTGGACAGGTGAACAATCACGGACATCTGGAACAATCACGGTCAGCTGGAATACTCGCGGGCAGCTGGAACAACTACAGACAGCTGGAACAGTCATGCTTAATGTTGCCCTGGGGGAGACATCGTGGATTCCAGGGAGGTCGACAGTCAAGGAAAAGGCAGTGGGAAAAAACACAGAGTCCTGTTACATCTCTCTTCAGCTTTGAGGGCCCTGTTTATATGCTTCCTTGTATGTGGATCTTGTACCATTTGTTTTCCCATGGCTTCTTGGGTCAATAGGAGACAAGGCCTTAATAGGCATAGCCCTCCGGAGGTTGATAGGCCTCAAACACCAATTTAATTCAGTGTGTCATTGTTTTCTCAGACATAGAGAACCCTGGGAGGGGTAAGCTGGGGTGAAGGAGCCCCCCATATCTTGCAGAGAACGCTGGGAGGTATCAGGCCCTGGGTGGATGATTTTCTTACCTCCAAGCGGAAGCTGGGATGGATCAGGAGGAGCTGAGATATTCAAGTAGCAGATATAGCCATTGTAGAGAGTGGATATCAGCCACATACCAGCGACATGTGCAGCCTCTTGAGCAGAAAGTATACAAAACCTATTTCAAAACTGGGAAATGTACAGTTATAAATAAAATTATTACTGTACGTCTAGAAATAATAGTGAACAATTGTGTCCAGAACCGCCGCCGCCATTGTCTTCACTTGTTTGTAACGTGTTTTCAGAGCAGCACAGTGCTGTTAAGAATCTTAGTAATGACCAACGACCGTGACGCCAACCACCCCGACGCCAACGACCCCGACGCCAACGACCGCAACGCCAACGACCCCGACGCCAACGACCGCAACGCCAACGACCCCGATCCTAACGAACCAGAACAATATCAAATATTATCATATGTCGTTGAACTTGCAAGACATTCCTTTATGTGTACTAAACGTCCTTCAAAATTCACTCTCTGGAATTCATCATCAATTTAGTTATTGGGGAGAATGTCAAGTGGATTTAGTAGGTTATAACAGTGAGAGTTAAGTACCACCATGATAACACAAATATCTTTATTTAGCTTCCAGACGACGTTGAGCTGGTGGGCGTGGCGGAGTGTTGCCATATATCTTTATTAGTCGCTGTTTTTACGTTTGGCAAAATATATATATTGTTAATTTAGCAATAATACGTATTTAATTCGCATTTAAGTACGTAGACAAGTCAATATTAGTATCAGCACCATGCTGGAGTGATCGTAGACTATTGTTTCGACTATTAGACTACTCTGATAGTCATTGTTTCTTGTTGTGATCACGGAGGCTAACTTGCCAGCGGCCAGGGTAAGGATCCCAGATGTTCCTGGAATCTACTGCGCCCTCTCCTGCCTGCTGTGTGTGTGTGTTCAGCCAACTTCAGGTTGGCTTGCTGCCTTCAGGCTGTGTTTTGCCGGCTTCAGAATTTCGTATCCTGTAGCAGACTGTCATGTGTGATGATGCTTCTCTCTACACACCATTTCCCCCACCCCACCACCCTCTCTGTCTGTCTGTCTCGCACGCACGCATATATACAGTAATATAGATATATATATATATATATATATATATATATATATATATATATATATATATATATATAATCTCAACTTAGGTTGATAATATAGTTCATATAAGATAGAAATTTCTCCTGGAACCACAAAACGTGTGTAGCTCCATCTACATGTCTACCCGTTTATATATATATATATATATATATATATATATATATATATATATATATATATATATATATATATATACATATAAATAAATTACACACATGTGAGGTGTGAAAATTATGGGCAGGCTTTACATCAATATAGTATAACGTAAAGGTTTATCATAGGATGGGGATATAAATGTTAAATGCAGACACACAACTTGATAAGGACAGGTTAACCCCTTTGGGTGAGTCTTGGTGATGCTCCCTTCACCCGCTGGGATGAAAGTTCCAACGTGCCGATAAGCAGCACGGAAGACAGACACTTTCTCCTGCATTTAACTCTCACTTTCATCCTAACTTTATGGGTAAGGTTCCCTGCTGACAGTGTTGCAGAGGAGTGTTCACACGACTAGTTGTGTGAACAACAACTGTGAACTTATTGCTTCACCGTCCCATGATGTTCTTGCGCGACAAAAGTGTATCACCAGATTAACATCATTATCTCCTGTTTCTCCCAAACATCCTTTTACGTTTATGTATTTCCACTCGAGGGAGGAAGCGCCTGTTTCAAATAGTATCCTAGTCCTACATTTTGATACACCGTTCTTTGTGCAATATGGACAGTAGTCTCCGTGGTGTAGTGGTAAGACACTCGCCTGGCGTTCCGCGAGCGCTATGTCATGGGTTCGTATCCTGGCCGGGGAGGATTTACTGGGCGCAATTCCTTAACTGTAGCCTCTGTTTAACGCAACAGTAAAATGTGTACTTGGATGAAAAAACGATTCTTCGCGGCAGGGGATCGTATTCCAGGGACCATAGGATTAAGGACTTGCCCGAAACGCTACGCGTACTAGTGGCTGTACAAGAATGTAACAACTCTTGTATATATCTCAAAAAAAAAAAAAAAAAAAAAAAAAGTAGTTAAAAATTACCGAATAGGTACATAGTATAAACACTCGTTCACTCGACACTCGTTCGCCTCGACCTGCACCGTCAGCCAATCATGTGCCAGGAAACATTCCAAGCTCAATATTAATTGGCCGAAGACAATAAACCGGAATGACAGAAGGGAGGTCAGGTATTATGTTAATGCAAGGCGACCAGCCTAACGTCGTGAAAACTCTTCGAGGTTAGGATTTAAATGGTGTATGGCAATATTTGTTCATACATATGATGCAGTATCTTGGTCCTTCACATCTCGCTTTGATAGTTGGGGAACACTGTATTGAACATTTGGTGAATAAAACCAAAACAAACATACAAATAATAATTGCGTAAACAGATAACTATAATAATATGTATTTAGATCTGTCTATAAAATAGAATGTGTGTGTGTGTGTGTGTGTGTGTGTGTGTGTGTGTGTGTGTGTGTGTGTGTGTGTGTGTGTGTGTGTGTGTGTGTGTGCAAAGTCGGTGGTCTGGCGCTTGGGGCATGCTTCGCCTAACTTTTCAAGATGATACATGGGGGGTATGTGAGTGTCACAGTCCAGTCAAGGTCGGCCCCAGTACCTCCTTTAAAGAAATATTGGCATCTGTAGCGGACGCAGGTTCGAATCCTCGTCACGGCCCTTGTGGATTTGTTCATTTAAACTTTGTTCATTTGATGCATCACGTTAGTGTGATCTTTGTGTGTAATGTCGAAAGTTTCTTCACAATTATTCCCAGCATCATGAAAACAAAGAGGACCATTTCAGCATGCAGGTATTATTAACACTAAAAGATTATTCCAGCGGGTATTGGTTGCTATTGTACATGTGAGAATCTTTTACAGTAATGGTATTGTCCTTGATGTTATTGTATTGACCAGTCGGGTATCGTCGTTATTGTGTCCTGGATGGCTGTTTGTGTGGATGAGAGTGGAGGTGGTCATCAGCCACCTCCACCCTGGTGTTGGAGGATGCTGGATGGCACTGGAGCACCAGGATGCTCCATCCAGCATCCTCCCCACCACCAGGATGCTCCATCTAGTATCCTCCTCACCACCAGGATGCTCCATCCAGCATCCTCCCCACCACCAGGATGCTCCATCCAGCATCCTCCCCACCACCAGGATGCTCCATCCAGCATCCTCCCCACCACCAGGATGCTCCATCCAGCATCCTTCCCACCACCAGGATGCTCCATCCAGCATCCTGGTGCTGGAGATTCCTTGAACCCACCCAACTCCTGCACGATGTGTCTGGGAGACCTGAACTAGGAAGAGATGGTGATCTGTTATCACTTGCTAGTTCAAGTCTCCCCTCAACACGTCAGGTGCACGCAAACGTGTGCATGATGCAGCCAGAGAATACAAGCTCAATAATGTACCGATTATTATTTTTTTTCGACAAGTTTTGCGTTCCGTTGAGGTCCCTCGGGGAGAAGGGAAAGGAGGAGTGCCATGCTGAGGGCGCCTCTAACCTCTCCAAACTTAACCCAACACCCAGCATTCTCTCTCACCTTCCCTGACCTCTACTCTTGTCCTCTCTTCCTTTCTCTTGCCCGCCGGGAGTAACCTAAGATCATCCTCCGCCGCCGCCACCACCACCATCCCCACCAGCAACACCACCACCCCCACCACCATCCCCACCACCACCACCATCCCCACCACCATCCCCACCACCATCCCCACCACCATCCCCACCACCATCCCCGCCATCCCCAGACTACTACCACACTTCCACCACTATCTCTCTCGTGCTCACCTATCATAACTATCCTCTATTCCCCCTACCTCCCCCCTTGACCCTACACACAGAAATCGCAATAGCGTGATGTATCAAAAGGACAAATCCACAAATCCCTACTCCTAATACCACTATGTCTTTATCTTCCCCACCACCACAGTTTCCCAAATGTTGCAACCTCCACTATCCTCCCTCCCCCACCACCACCCCCACCACACCGCTCCAACCTCCACACCTGATTTCCATCACACCCACCCTGTTCTCACCACCCATTCCATATTATCTCCTCCCCCAAACCTGTTCCACTCACCTCCACCTTCTTCTCTCCATCCACATCATTCCCTCCCCACCGTCCTCACACTACTTTACACTATAGTGTGTTTCCTCATTATTTGATACAGGGTTTAAAGTACATGTTTGGAATATTTTGAACCGGGGACGGAAGAGAGCTAAATTGAAGTCGATGTATTGTTCTTGCGTGTTGGTACGCAGTTGTTGATGTTTCTGTTGATTGTTAGTGCCTGGTCGAGGCGGCTGTCCCGTTACAGGAGGAAATTATCAACAGGTTTTCCTGAAGGACAACACGTTTCTCGGAAGTCAGTCAGTCAGTCTCTCTCTCTCTCTCTCTCTCTCTCTCTCTCTCTCTCTCTCTCTCTCTCTCTCTCTCTCTCTCTCTCTCTCTCTCTCTCTCTCTCTCTCTCTCTCTCTTCTCTCTCTCTCTTCTCTCTCTCTCTTCTCTCTCTCTCTCTCTCTCTCTCTCTCTCTCTCTCTTCTCTCTCTCTTCTCTCTCTCTCTTCTCTCTCTCTTCTCTCTTTCTCTCTTCTCCTTCTCTCCCTCTCTCTTCTCTCTTTCTCTCTTCTTCTTCTCTCTCTCTCTTCTCTCTTTCTCTCTTCTTCTTCTCTCTCCCTCTTCTTCTCTCTCTCTTCTCTCCCTTTTCTTTTTTCTCTCTTCTCTCTCTCTCTCTCTCTCTCTCTCTCTCTCTCTCTCTCTCTCTCTCTCTCTCTCTCTCTCTCTCTCTCTCTCTCTCTCTCTCTCTCTCTCTCTCTCTCTCTCTCTCTCTCTCTCTCTCTCTCTCTCTCTCTCTCTCTCTCTCTCTCTCTCTCTCTCTCTCTCTCTCTCTCTCTCTCTCTCTCTCTCTCTCTCTCTCTCTCTCTCTTCTCTCTCTCTCTCTCTCTCTCTCTCTCTCTCTCTCTCTCTCTCTCTCTCTCTCTCTCTCTCTCTCTCTCTCTCTCTCTCTCTCTCTCTCTCTCTCTCTCTCTCTTCTCTCTCTCTCTCTCTCTCTCTCTCTCTCTCCCCCCCCCTCCCCTAATACGTTTTTAATTTCATAATATCACTTACATTTCATAAGTGTACATAATATGATTCGTTATATACCTAAGACTGAGAGAAGAAAGACCTTGTACTAAGCTCCGTCAGGTCTATGCCATGTCAATGTCATATGTCGGTCACATTGGAGGAAAACATGTCACATCTCATTCATTTAAAGCCACTTGGAGCTCGAATAAGAGTAACATTTAGGCCTCGTCTACGATAAATGTCACAAATGATGGACCATGACCGTACATGTTTTCCCGTTCTGTAGATATCGCTGAAACGTGCCTTTGTGATGAACTCGATTTACTGCAAGGTGGGAGCGTGTGTTTATTGCAAGGTGGGTTTATTGCCAACGCAACGGACAAGTGGAGAATGTGTTGTCTAAGTGAGCCACCGAGTTATCTTGTTTACATAAAACGGCTTATCGAGTGGTTTGACCGGTACTGAGGTTGCCATTGTTTGTTCACGGTGCCTCGTAGGGCACTGGTTTAAGTACACTGAGGTGGCTGAAACACCTTTTACTGTGGAGGACGTTGGTGGGCTTTGATAGCATGACCTCGTCCACCGTTAGGTCAGGCGGGTCAGCTCACACCAGGATGTACTGTGTACCTGATGATACGGGGAAACAGTACTTGAAGGTTAACCGTCTGGCCATTAATCTTTCAGCTTTGCTAGACCTTTTTACATATATGTTTTCATTAAATAATTACAATCTCGTACAATTTGCGTATCATCAGTTACTTGGGGAAGTCATCGGAGGGGTTAGGCACTGGTCCTATACTCTGTCCTCATATCCCAGTATCCCAGCTCCTTGTCCTCATATCCCAGCTCCTTGTCCTCATAACCCTTCCAAGTGCTATGTATAATCATGGTTGCTGAATGCTTCATCCTCCCAATTACTTCACAAATTATCATCGGACACTAAAATGATACAGAGGTCCCCTCATGCACTTCCTTATAATGCCGATGTGTGGAACGCCAACCCCTCCCCCCCCCTATCCCTAAAGAAACTGTTAACTAACAATGCCGAAATACCATCCTCGTCACTGATTACGGTGATGAGGATAGTCGAACCTGTGCCTGCGTTGTGTGAGGATGGTGCTATAACTGGACAGTTAAGCTGATTGATGATTGATGAAGATTAAGCCACCTAAAAGGTGGCACGGGCATGAATAGCCCGTAAGTGGTGGCCCTTTTGATCCATTACCAGTATCAAGAGCTGATACTGCACCCTGCGTGACGGGAGATGTCTCCCGTGGACAGTTAAGCGCCAGAAGCTATCTCAAATAGTAAGGGTTTCTAAGGTCAATGATACGGCTGAATATCCAAAGATTGGAGGCTTCCTGTAAAAACGTCTCAATGTGGTGATCCAAAGAGGAAACGCCGCCTGCATCATTAGTTCCCGTCATATATCAGAGTTCGTGGAGATTCACGCATAACATTCTTCAGCGATCAGAGCTTACGGCGAGTAAAAGAGTAAGCAGCGGGTTGTTATAAGAGACGACATCTAAAAGGTGAATATGAACGACAGCAAAAGTTACGAGGAGAGAGGTGGAGGACGCGAGAAGGTCAGTGGTGGGATGGGACCTCGGAGTGACTTAAATGCACTTAACACCAGCCACTCTTGCTACCCACGACTGTCCCTAATGGCTCCTCACACAAAACCCCAGCGTAGATCAATCTGCTTTGGATCTCAAACAATAAACCCCCCAAAAATACAGATTTTAACTTAGATCCTGTGGCTGAGTAGAATAAAAGGGGTTTTATAGTGAGGTAGACAAGTGGTGTTGGTGCGAGGCTGTCAAACAGGTTGCGAGGGACGAGGCTTGGTGACCCAGGCTTAACCTGCTGCTGCTGCCTTGCCTGTCTCCTACACACGGCATTTTAATGACCTCAATTTTAGATATTCACCGTTAGTGGTCCCAGAGTAAGGGTCAGCAGCTAGGTCATGTGTACGTACTCGAGTTTAGGCCAAAAAAAAAACCGCCGACATTTAGGTCTGATCATTATGCGTTGTGAACAGTGCAAGACCATCGGTGAATGTCAAGGAAGAGGGAAGGGGACCACGGGTCGATGGTATCCTAACTCGCCCCTGTTGACCCAGAGCAGAAGAGAAACAGGTGACCATATATAATTTACAGTGGAAATGTGTAGACTAATTCTAAGGCGATGGAAAATTGTAGATAAGATCATGAGGGATTATAGACCTGTTGAGGGATGAGGCTATACAATATTGGACAAGTCAGGACGGTTTTTGAGACAAAAGTTGAAGACTGGTTAAGTTAAAAGTGAGAGTTGTCGACGACTCTTGCCTGTTACTGGTGAGAGTTGTCGACGACTCTTGCCTGTCAATAGTGAGAGTTGTCGACGACTCTTGCCTGTCACTAATGAGACTTATCGACGACTCTCGCTTGTCACTAATGAGAGTTATCGACGACTCTTGCCTGCGACAAGTCACGGCTTCCGCTAAAGAGATACTGACAATTTGGCGTCCATTACCTAAACTAAAATAATAGGTAGAGTGAATAACCGTGAGTGGAATATGCATTGTGATTGAGGCGAGACGCGTGTCCACGCAGGGTATTAAACATACGGTTAACGAGGACATCGTAGACAAGTATTTACCGCCTAAATATCACCGGATCTCTTGATTTACCCGTAGAATGACTAGAATTTACACCTTTATGGCTAGAATTTACGCCTTTATGGCTAGAAACCTTACACGGTTTGATTTGATTTTAAAGTATTGAGACAATTTATACTATTACTAAAGATAATAATAATAATAATAATAATAATTATTATTATTATTATTATTATTATTATTATTATTATTATTATTATTATTATTCCCATCATTCATACAGTGGAAGCCTATCTGTGATGTTTAGCTGTGTACCAACAATCTTATTATTTCCTAGCATTAAATGCTCTCCTATAAATGCAGGGAAAGAGGGGGGGGGGACGAGAGCCCCTGCGATAGGGGAGGGACGAGAGCCCCTGCGATAGGGGGGAGGAGGGGGGGGGTGTCCCTGAGTGGTGGGACAAAGAGGTCTATGCATGATTCAGTTCGCTGAAAACAGTTGATTCTTGGTATTATTAACTGGTTGGGTGACCGCGGAGACAGCCTCGGCCTTTGCTAAGGGGGAACTCATGAAGGCTAACAGACCCTTAGACCCCGATAATAGGTGATTTAAAGCCGCTTTCGTATTATAGATATAGTGTGGTGATGCTTGTTCAACACGCGATAACCATTCTCCAAAAATAATAGAATTAATGGCTATTATAGAAGGAATGTACGAAATATCGAAGTTTAACAAACAATTTTTTTTTTACAGCAAAAGTTCTAAAGGGTCTAAAACAAAATTGAAACAGAATAACATATACCTAAACGTAGGCCTACACAACTTTTCTGGTTGTAGCTTTATTTGACGCAACTGATGTCTGGGGGGGGGGGGGGCGGCGAAGCTCTTATGTGGCATTCAAACTGTTTATATACCTCAAGGTTCGCCAGCATTTTTACTTTGTTTTCCATTTCTTTGCTTCTTTTGGTTGTCATTCTTTTTTTCCATGAGCGAAGGTGAGCGAGGAAGAGTGTCACAATCGAAGCCACCACTCTTGAAGAGTGGTCTCTGGCTCCTCTCTCTCCCTCCCGCTCCGTGACACGCTTCCAGTTATAATTCTCATCATGCTCCCCATTTTCTTGTTTCTGTTCATTTTAATATTTCCCCAAGCTGTACGGGGAGGTACACGCAGGCCTATGTCACGGCCGTATGAGGTGTGATGGCGTCTGGTGTGTGTGTTTAAGAATGAGTGTAAGAGTGTAAATGAGAGAGGCTCACCCCTACCTACCCCCCTTACCTACCTCCCCTTGCGTCCCACATTGAACACTGCTCCGTCATGCACTTCATCAAGACATATAAATACCTACTGCCGTTCCCAATACCTTCACGGGCTCACCATAGCCCGTGCTACATGGATACTTCGTTCTGAATAGCTAAATCTGAAACAACAACAACAATCCCAATACCTTACCATTGACAACGTATCGACTTGATATCGTATCAACATTGACACAATCGACTTGAGAATGGCCCAGGACGGACCGAAACGTCGTCGTCCCTTCATTTTCTAGTGTGTGGTCTGGTCAACATTTACAACGTAAGTCAGCGCCTCAGTACAGATATATATATATATATATATATATATATATATATATATATATATATATATATATATATATATATATATATATATATATATATATATATATATATATACACACACACACACACACACACACACACACACACACACACACACACACACACACACACACACACACACACACACACACACACACACACACGAACATCTTCAAGCCCTTTCCAAGATTTCTCTGGCTAGAGACAGCAAGCCTATTCGCACATGTGTTTCCTATTTCCATATGTGTGTGTGTGTGTGTGTGTGTGTGTGTGTGTGTGTGTGTGTGTGTGTGTGTGTGTGTGTGTGTGTACGTGCGTGCGTGCGTGCGTGCGTGTGCGTGCGCGCGCGCGCGCGTTCAGCGCTGACTACCCTTTTCGATTTCGTTATAATACACAACATTTTTATTTTAATCCAAAACTAGCTTAGCAACCTCTCCTAAATATACCTGTTTCCTTAATTGTGCTTAACGAAACACTATAGGCTTTAATAAATGTGTAATTAATGTAACCAATATAATATATTCATTACCTACAAAGTTTTGTAGAGGTAAGATACAGAAACGTTATTTTTATTTGGCTTAAACGGCGGTGGTCTATCAGGCCTACTAGTGTAGCTCTGGTTATTATAGATACAACACATTGATAGTCTACAGTTTTACAGTATGTCTTCTCAAGCATGTTGAAATCCTTGAATGTTCGCATTTTACAAGTTTCATTACTTCGAAAAAACACTTTTAAGAAAATTTAAAACCGTGAATTTTATAATTTTTTAAACTTTATTAAAGATCAGAGATCTTCAATAAAAATATATATTAAACATAGACAATAAAATTGCAACACGCAAGCCACTGGTGCGAAAATAACCACATGTATGAAAGTTAGAGTATTGAGTGTTTTGGTAAAATTGTTTATATACAATAAGGGAAATTAGGATAACAGTCGTTAAATAATGTGTGAATAGCATGTGATAAAGAATAGGTAAACAAAGAGTAACTGACCCAGGGCGAGGCAGAGGACGAGGATCGGCAGCGGTGCAGCTATCATGGTGGCTGGTCTGTGTCTGCTACTGCTGCTCGCTCACTCTCACTTTCTACACCCTCTCGTCCACCCATCCCCCCTCTCCCTCCGCCCACATGCGGCTAGACTCCGCCCACCTCATGGCCCGACCCTACATAGGCCTCGCTTACTGTTTCACTATGTCTTCCCGCTGTTTCACTCCGCCCACCTTCTGTTTCACTTCGCCCACCCGCTGTTTCACTTCGCCCACCCGCTGTTTCACTTCGCCCACCCGCTGTTTCACTTCGCCCACCCGCTGTTTCACTTCGCCCACCCGCTGTTTCACTTCGCCCACCCGCTGTTTCACTTCTCCCACCCGCTGTTTCACTTCTCCCACCCGCTGTTTCACTTCTCCCACCCGCTGGCATATTAGTACAACCGGCTGCCATGTCTTCGACCCAACATGTCACTCGCTAAGCATTCCCTGCCATCCGCCCAAAACCTCTTTGTGCATTCCTCCCCTCACTCAATCTCCCCTACAATCGCTCCCCTACACCACGCCATGTATCGCACTTCACCCACTTATTCTATCACTCGACTGCACCACTGGTACTGCATGCTCCGATGACCCGGAGGGCAGTTGTCGCTTGTGAAGCCCCGTCTTGTGGCCAAAAGATCGTAGACACTAAGAGTTTTGTATGCTCTAGGCCTGATGATCCCTGTTTGACTAACCATCTTGTGTGATGGGGATTTTTTTAGCATGACGTAGCTAGTTCTTGACATACTTTGTACTTATAGTCTACGGTAGCTGCACAAATGCAGATGAAAATAAATGTGTTAGTAAAAAAAAATTCCTTTGGCACTGTTTACCTCCAGACGCCTGTTTCCTCCGCTTTGGCACCTCTCAAGGAATAGTGCCAATACATTAAAGGTAATCCAAATGTTAGATGTACAATGTGTTTTAACTGCGTTGTGATGATTATCAAATTAATCGATCAATAAAGCACCCCTCCTAACAACTTACACTACACCACCCATTCTGGACGGTTCTTATACAAGCACGCTTGTATAACAACTGTATACTACCAGAACAGGCACAAGTTTCCTATCGGCTATGGATTGAAATGATCTAATATTGTGTGTGTATGTATGTATGTAAGTATACATACATATATAAATATATAAAAGATTAAGGACCTGCCCGAAACGCTGCGTGTACTAGTGGCTTTACAAGAATGTAATTACTATGCTATGTATCCTCACAATCCCAATGTACCTTCTTGTATATATATAAATAAAATAAATAAATATCCGTCCAGGTTGCACAATTATCCGTTATGGTTTGTCAGCACTCTACGGAAACTGAACTCCAACTTACATTAACTACGTCCAACTTGATTTTTTTCTGTGGGTTAATGGCGAAACGTTCTTACCTCACCTGTCAAACATGCTGGCCACAGGACACAACTAGTACAGTTTAAGTTAAAGGTGTTGCATATGTATTAGCAAATTACTGTGTTACATCCTCTCAAAACGAGGTGCTTGGAGGTCCGTGAGAGTAAGATGTTTGTGAATGTCAGTAAATATCAGTTATTCATGGCTCTTAAGTTCACTAACACCAGACGAGTATTAATCATTCTCGAAGAGAGAGAGAGAGAGAGTGATTAAAACCTCTATTACATTTGATATTGCAATTGATGAGGGTACAGATGTAACTGATTCAGGTTGCTAGATTCTGGAAATTATAACGAGAACAACAGATGATGAATATGCAGGTGATGAGTCACAATAACGTGGCTAAAGTAAGTTGACCAGACCACACACTAGAAGGTGAAGGGACGACGACGTTTCGGTTCGTTCTGGACCATTCTCAAGTCGATTGAAAATGAATACTTGATATTGGTAGGACGGCTTATCAGACTGGACGGTTATGAACAACAGCTGCGAGTCTGGTTACAATGGAGCACCGTAAATGATGGATAGAAAAGCTGTTACGGCGTATACATTTAAGGAGATGCTAGTAATTGCCGTCTCCGTGGCGCAGTGGTAACACACTCGCCCCGCGCTTCTGAATGTGACTCATTTTGATCCCGAATGCACTGAATGTACACGTCATTCACATTCACCGATTCAAGAGCACATACGACAATTTGTACGTCATGATATTTAAAATGTAACCTGCAAATAGCTAGGAGGCGGGAGACCCAGACCCAAAGAGCAAGATTTTAACGTAAATACTGATTCTTAACTACACGGTCACCACCCATCACCACACATGACCCACCCTCCCACTACCACACGCAACCCACCCACCACCACACCCAACCCACCCTCAATTTCCGTCTCACTAACTCCTTTAAACCTGGAATGTACATCTTTTATTTAACATAATGTCAGAAGACTCACTTGTGCACCGTGCTACGCAGTCGTCACTTCCACCAGGAAGGAGACAACCCACTATGGAAAAAAATGGCCGCCCAATGCTGTTTTTGGTGGGGTGGGGGGTGGGTGAAGGGCGGGGGAGGGGGTAGTGGTAGAAGGGGGGGGGAGGTGTCTTGTATACGTTGATAGCCTGAGTACCGTAGGCAGGATGAAAGCAGCTGACGCATTCCGATGAAGGTCAATTACTATAAGTGCGGAAATCAGGTTTCTTAAATCTGAGTGTTAGAGCTACTGATTCCACGTCTGTGGGAATTTGCTTACATTTTATACAAGTTGCGGTACCTGGTAGAGCCAGGAATCACCGCCAGGTTTCCCCCACCTGGTACCCGCCAGCTACCAGGGACCAGATTCACGAAGCAGTTACGCAAGCACTTACGAACCTGTACATCTTTTCTCAATCTTTGGCGGCTTTGTTTACAATTATTAAACAGTTAATGAGCTCCCGAGCACCAGGAGGCTGTTTATAACAAAAACAACAATTGTTTGGGAAGTCTTCGTACTCATAAACTGTTTAATAAATGTAACCAAAGCCCTCAAAGATTGAGAAAAGTTGTATACGTTCGTAAGTACCTGCGCAACTGCTTCTTGAATCTGGCCTCAGGTGCCCACAATTTGTCGAGAGTGAGTTTAGTCACCCTCGACAAAAATATTTTTGCTTTTCAGTTTTTTGTGGTTGATTGCTAAACATTCGGTTAAAAAAAAGTCTTGGCAGTCCGAATTAGGCTTTATCCTTCAGACCTCAAGACTTAACCGCTGCACAAAGCAGGCGATCTTTAGCAGCGGTATTTGCATTGTTCCAATAGTCTTTGAAGATTTTACCTCTGAACAATGCCTTTGCTTAGAGCTCAACAAGTTCTCCTTGCAATTAAGAATGAATGTCTGCATTTTCTGTTTCGAAATCAGACGGTATACGAATCCACTTGTAAACCAGGTATTGACCCCCAGCCTTTTCTGACCCCCTATTGACCGCCCAGCCATTTATTGACCCCTTAGGATCTTATAGTTCCGTCGACTTTTGGTTGACAATATTGGCCGCTTTGGATAATAATTTAATAACAATTCACAGTATCGGGGGACAGGAAGCCAGAGTGTATTTATACACGTTTTGGCTTTTATCGACCAACTGGGATGTCTGGTCGGAGACCGGGCCGCGGGGCTGTTGATCTCCGTAAGATACACAAGGTAGACAAGGTAAGTAGAGGACCCAAAACAGAAAACGAGGCAGATTATGCGAGCCGCTACCATTTTCTTGTACGACAATTTTTGCCCTTATGTAAAATATACGTCAAAATGTGACGTTGTATTAAGAGGGCAAGTTGCAACATCAAGGGCCCAAGGGCTGTTGAACACGCTCCTGCAACACATAAGGGGACATAATTGGCAGACCTCTCACGGTGTTCAAAAAAGAACTCTGCAAACACCCCCAAAGGATACTTAACCAGGCTGTGATTCATACGTCAAGTTGCGAGCAGCCGCGTCCAACAGCCTGGTTGACCGTACCACCAACGAGGAGGCCTGGCCAGAGACCGGGCCGCGGGGAGGTTGATCCTCTGAATCACCGCAGGTATAGGGTTCATCAGTGATGGGTTTATGCATGTATAATATGCTGATTAATGTTCTATTTATGAGTTGTGGATGAGACGAGAGAGAGATTATAATGATAGGAAGCGTGTCTTTGATCAATTAAGCAAAATGAGTCAAACACTAATTCTAATCAAATATAATCTCTTTATAATTAAGATAAAAATTAACGTTGAGGCAATTAACTTATCTAATCAAGGATACTCCCCTTATCCCGGTGTCAAGAAAACTTGATAGTGTCTACTAAAATGAGCTTCGCATAAATGACGTTGCAAAAACCCATCGCACAAGGTTCATAATATATTCATTACCATTGAAATTGGTAAAGAAAACTGTAATTTATTCTGCCCCAAAGTACTGTGGCAGCCTGGGGCCAGATTCACGAAGCAGTTACGCAAGCACTTACGAACGTGTACATCTTTCCTCAATCTTTGACGGCTTTGATTACATTTATTAAACAGTTTACAAGCATGAAAACTTGCCAATCAACTGTTGTTATTGTTATAAACAGCCTCCAGGTGCTTTGGAGCTCATTAACTGTTTAATAATTGGAAGCAAAGCCACCAAAGATTGAGAAAAGAAGTACAGGTTCGTAAGTGCTTGCGTAAGTGCTTTCGTGAATCTGGCCTCTACCAGCGAGGGTTAAGGAAGACAACATTGGCATACTATTTATTTAACAATGATACATAAACCAGATAACTGTTGACTATTACTGCCTTTGGTAATAAATATCCTCAACTGTATTATTAATATTAGTGATATCGCAACAGTCTGACATGTTTACACACATAGTTATTCCTTTTGTAAAGGCCTTGTTAAGCAACTATTTCCTATAATATATAGTATAACTCATATAATTTCCTCGATATATGCATACATATATATATATATATGCCTGCAGGCAGTATATACAATTCAAATCACCAAATGTACACGGGTAGTATATTCACACACATTATGAGTATATAAGTTTCTTGTACACAACCGGAATATAATTATTAGCAGGAAGATTTACAGGAAGAGAAGCGAGAACGTTCAGCAACATTCAGTTGGAGGAAGGAGGAGGAGGAGTGATCTGGAGCGCTGAGGACGCCAGCTTGGCCCTCCTGAAGGAGTAGTCTGCCAGGCTCTGGATGGGCAACACGCTCTCACATTCACCCTGTAAAAATGATCAACAATCACAAATTTATATAGAAACAATCAATGCTTTTATTTTTCTACATATGGTTCCTCCTTTTATTGTTCCGCGTGTTGTCTCTATTTCTCACCCTTTAAAAAAAAAAAAAAGTTACTGCCTTGCCTAACCTGAAATTTACTAACGTAAGCACTTAAACCCGAACTATCGAGGCCGATCCATAGCTAACGTCAATATTAAGATGCTCTTGTTTTTACCGATAGGTCGCATTATTGACGGAGTGGTAGAGTCAGTAGAAAATGCGAGGTGTTTGGCGAGGTGACTGGTTGCTCTCCTATAGTCGAAAATAGAAAGCCTGTTATGTTTATCCAGCCCCCCCCCCCCTCCTTCCCCTAGGCCAACTGCTGACCTAGGTGAACAGAGTTGTTAGGTGAACGAAATCGTTTGCCTGGTTGGGAATCGAACCCGGGACCTTTCGGTTGTGACCCGAGCAGACATTAATAAGTCAATATTTAACTGATACATCTGGCAGTCAACCAAGAGAATTAATACTTTACACCGTGTAATAACTTTTTCCCAAATATATAGTAAATTAATTTTATTATACTAGGCTTAGAAAGGTGTATGTTAGATTAATTTAGGAAGTGTGTACAGTGCAAATGACTGACATTTGAATATTATGTTATAATATTCATTTTTTTCCCACCATTTAAGTTAATTTCACTATTAATTTTCGTTCCCTTGTCTAATTACCCTCCCCCATTACAGCAGTACAGACTGGAAGTGAATAAAGCACGTCTAGAGTTACTGCTTCTATAGCTTCGATTCCGGGGCGGGACAAATGGTTGGGCACGCTCTGTAATAATATAATTTTTATTATATTATTATTACAATTATAACAAAGTTATATAATCAAGGAACACTCACTCTCACAGAATCTTGACAGCGAGTAAAAAGAACACAATGGTATTATCTCTACACGAAAGAAATACTGTGAGGTCTCATCAAGTTGTTTTGTGTGACCACATAATATTACAGCCAATCCTATTAAATGATAGTATTTACAGCAAGTGTTTGGTCAAACGTACAGAAAATATCTAGTTAGACTCCAAAACAATTCACTGCCCAAATGGACCTCAAAAACTGATTAACCTAATCTGTCCACGCTATCCTAAGCCTAATATATTCTTAGGCCTAATATAGTAGGCATGTGTTATACATGGCCTAGGAATGTTTTAATAAACTTTTTGGGCCAACAGTACATATTTTGTACGTTTGACCAAATAGTTGTTGTAAGTACTATCATATTAGTTGAGTCATTTGGTGCAAGAAACAATTGGTAAAGAGAGAGGCTTGAAGGTATTACCATGGAAAACCAAGGATGCGCTAGTATGTCTTGCAGGTGCGGCCTGTCTGCTGGCTTCTGCGCCAGAATGTCCCGGATCAGATCACAGGCTTCCTGGGTGACGGAGACGAAGTGCTCCACGGGGTAACGCACGTCACCAGAAAGGATCTTCTTGCAAGTCGCTTCCGGAGACGTGCCCAGGAATGGGGACCGCCCACTGTTGTGTAAAAAGGGTGTATACATAATGAGCCTTGCTAGTTATACTCGAATGTACATGTGCCGTAATTGCTGGTATGAATGTTATTATATCACGGAGGTGCCAGATGTAACGCGGCAAGTCTCACTCACCTCACAAGGACGTATATCAGCACACCGACACTCCAGCAGTCAGCCTGGACACCGACATCATTCCTACACAACATTTCCGGGGCCATGAACTCCGGGGAACCAAGCAGTGGAGGAAGTTGGTCAGAGGGCACTCTCATCAGGGAGACGTCGTCATCAGGAAGACTCGAGTCACTGGCAGGTGGAGAAATGCTGCCATCAACGGAACCTTGAGCATCTGTATTGCCACTATGAACTGTAGGCAGCATTCGTCTAGCGCTACCAAGATCAATAAGGCGAATAGCCGGCGGGCCGTCATCTTTAATAATCTCACACGAGTCAGTGTTGTTTGATGTTCTCAGGATGTCTATTAGCAAGTTCTCTGGCTGTAAGTAAATAAGAACATTTTAGAATTTGACTTCATCAGAATATTAACAGAAAACAGTTTGAGTTTAGACTATGCTATATATTTTAATACATAATAACTAAGTTACATTATTCTGATGTATACATAAGTTAATCCAAAAATATACAGTAATTAAAATGAATTAATTTCAACATGAACTTGTAGTAATTTGTTAAATCAATAAATTACCCATTCAACCTCCCTCCATTACCCATATATAATAACCGAGTTGACCATTTCACCACATCCTTAGTTAATTGATGATATATAAATAATCCTTAGTATTCTACACTTTAATAATTCCCTGAACAGTTTTGAACCAAAAGCTTACCATTGACTTTACAGATACAGGAGTGCATCGCTCCTTCCCTATTATTCCCCGACGTACAAGATTTTGTTCAAATCGTGTTCAGAGCAACTGCTCTATAAGCCTTATGTACTCGATATAAAGGTTACGCAGTTTTATGATAAGTATTAATGTCAGTTGGCATGACACCACACGTTCATTGACAACTTTCCATACACAAGGAAGGGGCCACGAAAGCCTGGTGGATAGCGCGCAGGACTCGTAATTCTGTGGCTCGGGTTCGATTCCCGCACGAGGCAGAAACAAATGGGCAAAGTTTCTTTCACCCTGAATGCCCCTGTTACCTAGCAGTAAATAGGTACTCGGGAGTTAGTCAGCTGTCACGGGCTGCTTCCTGGGGGTGGAGGCCTGGTCGAGGACCGGGCCGCGGGGACACTAAAAAGCCCCGAAATCATCTCAAGATAACTCAAGATCTCAAGATAACAAGGAAATATCAAGTACGTTACGGGCTATTCATAACCCGTGCCACCTCTTGGGTGGCTTAATCTTTATCAATCATCATCAAATACGGCTCTCATAAGAGCCCTGTTTTCTTTGTCTACATGTTCATGGTAATCATGGCCTTGGTAATCATGTTCAGTAAGAGAGTCATGTCTACCCAAGCTCATAAGTCGGTAAGAAGAGGCGCTGTTACACCTGTATAACATGTATACATGTGTAGGGGAAATAATGTCTCCCTTATAGTTTAATGTTTCTCTTAGACTTGCGGAACTTATGACTGGGACTTTACACAACCTTTGATTTATTAATGTGATATTCTCTCACTAGCTTCTTAATAATGTGCTGAGATTAGGCTCTAGTACTCCCAATTCTAGACAGCAAGCCTTCGCTCGAGCAAACTACTTGTTTCTAATATATTTAAAAGCACAGTGGTGTTTTACAGGTGTTGTACTGCACTTTAATCTACCAGTAACTACAGGTTTCTTGATATATTTTTGGGTTTTAGAACGTTACATTGGTCATTCATTTTTTCGTAGCCTACCTTCAGGTCCAGATTGTTTCCTCCGTGGCTTACCTTCAGGTCCAGATTGTTTTCCTCCGTGGCTTACCTTCAGGTCCAGATTGTTTCCTTCGTGGCTTACCTTCAGGTCCAGAGTGTTTCCTCCGTGGCTTACCTTCAGGTCCAGATTGTTTCCTTCGTGGCTTACCTTCAGGTCCAGAGTGTTTCCTTCGTGGCTTACCTTCAGGTCCAGTGTTTCCTCCGTGGCTTACCTTCGGGTCCAGATTGTTTCCTCCGTGGCTTACCTTCAGGTCCAGATTGTTTCCTTCGTGGCTTACCTTCAGGTCCAGAGTGTTTCCTTCGTGGCTTACCTTCAGGTCCAGTGTTTCCTCCGTGGCTTACCTTCAGGTCCAGAGTGTTTCCTCCGTGGCTTACCTTCAGGTCCAGATTGTTTCCTCCGTGGCTTACCTTCAGGTCCAGATTGTTTCCTCCGTGGCTTACCTTCAGGTCCAGATTGTTTCCTTCGTGGCTTACCTTCAGGTCCAGAGTGTTTCCTTCGTGGCTTACCTTCAGGTCCAGATTGTTTCCTCCGTGGCTTACCTTCAGGTCCAGAGTGTTTCCTTCGTGGCTTACCTTCAGGTCCAGAGTGTTTCCTTCGTGGCTTACCTTCAGGTCCAGATTGTTTCCTCCGTGGCTTACCTTCAGGTCCAGAGTGTTTCCTTCGTGGCTTACCTTCAGGTCCAGAGTGTTTCCTTCGTGGCTTACCTTCAGGTCCAGATTGTTTCCTCCGTGGCTTACCTTCAGGTCCAGAGTGTTTCCTCCGTGGCTTACCTTCAGGTCCAGATTGTTTCCTCCGTGGCTTACCTTCAGGTCCAGATTGTTTCCTCCGTGGCTTACCTTCAGGTCCAGATTGTTTCCTCCGTGGCTTACCTTCAGGTCCAGATTGTTTCCTCCGTGGCTTACCTTCAGGTCCAGATTGTTTCCTCCGTGGCTTACCTTCAGGTCCAGAGTGTTTCCTCCGTGGCTTACCTTCAGGTCCAGATTGTTTCCTCCGTGGCTTACCTTCAGGTCCAGATTGTTTCCTCCGTGGCTTACCTTCAGGTCCAGATTGTTTCCTCCGTGGCTTACCTTCAGGTCCAGAGTGTTTCCTCCGTGGCTTACCTTCAGGTCCAGATTGTTTCCTCCGTGGCTTACCTTCAGGTCCAGATTGTTTCCTCCGTGGCTTACCTTCAGGTCCAGATTGTTTCCTTCGTGGCTTACCTTCAGGTCCAGAGTGTTTCCTTCGTGGCTTACCTTCAGGTCCAGAGTGTTTCCTTCGTGGCTTACCTTCAGGTCCAGAGTGTTTCCTTCGTGGCTTACCTTCAGGTCCAGAGTGTTTCCTCCGTGGCTTACCTTCAGGTCCAGATTGTTTCCTCCGTGGCTTACCTTCAGGTCCAGGTTGTTTCCTCCGTGGCTTACCTTCACGTCCAGGTTGTTTCCTTCGTGGCTTACCTTCAGGTCCAGAGTGTTTCCTTCGTGGCTTACCTTCAGATCCAGAGTGTTTCCTTCGTGGCTTACCTTCAGGTCCAGAGTGTTTCCTTCGTGGCTTACCTTCAGGTCCAGAGTGTTTCCTTCGTGGCTTACCTTCAGGTCCAGAGTGTTTCCTCCGTGGCTTACCTTCAGGTCCAGATTGTTTCCTCCGTGGCTTACCTTCAGGTCCAGGTTGTTTCCTCCGTGGCTTACCTTCACGTCCAGGTTGTTTCCTTCGTGGCTTACCTTCAGGTCCAGAGTGTTTCCTTCGTGGCTTACCTTCAGGTCAAGATGCAGGATGCGGCAAGAGTGAAGGTACTGGAGGGCGTTGATCACCTGCACCAGCAACACTGCGCACTCTGCCTCCGTCGTCTGTTCTCTTGTAAACACCCAGTCCAGTAGAGGTAAACCCATCACTCTGTTGGTAACGTGTTATTGAAGAACATTTTCTCTCGTGAACACCCAATCCAGAACTGGTAAACCCATCTCTCTCTCTCTCTCTCTCTCTCTCTCTCTCTCTCTCTCTCTCTCTCTCTCTCTCTCTCTCTCTCTCTCTCTCTCTCTCTCTCTCTCTCTCTCTCTGTGTGTGTGTGTGTGTGTGTGTGTGTGTGTGTGTGTGTGTGTGTGTGTGTGTGTGTGTGTGTGTGTGTGTGTGTGTGCGCGCGCTAATAACGTATTAATCATTGAAGACAATGAAGATTCTAGTGAGTGATTGTTGGTTAATGTTCTAAATGTTAAATTTATCAATAATAACCAAATAATTGAAAGAAAGTATTCCCAAACATTACACAATTTCATTAATTTTTCCATCAATTTATATTTTACATCAAACATTTAAAAGTCATTAAAAGTCAATTAATAAGTATACATTTGATCAACACAGAGCATTTGTACATTGAAGGTTGTGACGGTAGTGATGTGTGTGTGGGCCCGCACTCACCTTTAGACCATCTTACATGTGCCATTAAAGTTCAAGTTCGTTTATTGAGACAATAAAATACATCTCAAAAGAGATAGAGTAGCTTAGGCTATTTCTCCCGCCATGCGCCCATGTTACCGCTCTGGAGTGAAGCCTATCTTCAACTTCTTCCTCTACCCGCTTCACGGTCTATGCACACTTGAGAGTACACACAAGTATACTTTAAGTATACTTCAGGTATACGTGTATACTTGCTGTTTGGTCAGTAAGTTATTGTGGTGGTGTTAATAGCTCTTCGGAGGTTGATTGGCCTTTAAGCCCAACACCAAGCCAGCAACTCTTTT
Source organism: Procambarus clarkii (assembly GCF_040958095.1). Classification (NCBI taxonomy): domain Eukaryota; kingdom Metazoa; phylum Arthropoda; class Malacostraca; order Decapoda; family Cambaridae; genus Procambarus; species Procambarus clarkii. Next base: position 39,795,744 of record NC_091183.1, on the reverse strand, counting down.
TGCTTTCAAGGGTACTGATTACAACATTTTTAATTGCTGGCATTTATGCTTCAAATTTTAAATTTAGTTATGAAACGTATTGCTGTTGAGATTGTATGACAGTTGTATTTGTGCTGAGGATTTTTATTATTCAACTTTTTAGTAATTATGGAATTAAATTACGTAAAGGAATCAGTGTCATATTCATGAACATTACATATATACAGGTATATATAATTTTTTTTAAGATTTATCTATTCACTTAAAAGAACAAATATACCAATGATACCACTTTAAGGAAAAATATACATTCAGGTAATTTTTGTGTACAAAAAATACTGGAAATGTACGTTGGTCATAGTGAGTATTTGTGTAATTGTATTTAATTTCAACGACTCGTTACTCAAAAACTCGTTCAAGTACTCTTTACGAAAAAGAAAGGTGTTAAAAACTCGGTACTTACAATTCCATGACCAGAATATTAAATTTTGGTGTGGCGGTGTAGAGGGCGTAGGGGCGGGGAAAGGATGGGTGACGCAGGCGACGCAGCAAGAGGTACTCCTCCTCCGTCTCCTTCTCCTCCTGGCGGCCTCGACGGACAAACTTGGCGGCCACCTCCCGTCCATCACGCTGGCGTTGGCATCGCTTCACCACACTGTTAGAGACAATAGAGAATGCATTGGGAAGTGATGTGGTGGAGGCTGACTCCATACACAGCTTTAAGTGTAGATATGATAGAGCCCAGTAGGCTCAGGAACCTGTATATTAGTTGATTGACCGTTGAAAGGCGGGACCAAAGAGCCAGAGCTCAACCCCCGCAAGCACAACTAGTTAAGTACACATATACACCAAACACCCTGGTAAAGCCAGCATGTAATGTTGCCTCGGGTATATCCGTGATATCTTCTTCACATTATTAGCTGCCAATGGTTTAATGTGGGGAATAATAGTGAGTCTAGTGTGGGTGGTGGAGGGGGAGTCCCAGTGTGGGTGGTGGGAGGGGGTGCACATTGTGGCTGGCGGTAGGGGACCCCACAGTGTGGTACAGACGTGCAGAAAGGTTACCTGAGGTGACTACATCATTCTACAAGGTCATGAACATGCTGAGCCTCCTAACAAGATGATCGCACGAGGCTTGACACTCCCTAACATGAGGTCGGTGTTAACAGGTAGAGCGACATAACCTTAAATACTGGAGTGTGCAATATGGCCACCTTCATCCTCCTGGGAGACAGAACAGGTGGGGGGGGGGGTCAGTAGGAAACACGTTTAGCCACTGATGTTCTTTATTTGAAGTGTGACGTGAGTGTCGGGAGTCACTGGTCTGTTGGTTGGAACTTTCACCGCCACCTGCTCTTGACTTGGTCAGGACGCGTCACGCCCCCACCCCCCTTGGCACTATATTGGTCATGCTCTTAACTACGATCTTCAAGTGACAGATCCCCTGCCATGGCTAGTGCCACTCAATGACTGTTGTTTGAATGATTATTGTTATTATACGAGAAAATACAAAAGCGTAAGAGTGTATGAGGAAACAAATCTTACCTGAATCTCCCTCGCCCGAGGTCATGTGTAACCGAGTACTTCCTCTGGAAACCTGAACGCCATTGAACTTTTTCCAGTGTGTCATTAGTGAATGGCTCTCGAGTCTGGTCCGCAGTCTCTCTCAGCTCTTCATCACTCTCTTCCTCGACCTCCTCATATTCCACCTTTTCACTGGCTTCTTTAATAAAAATTTTAACATTGGTTTCCTCCTCCTCTTCTTCCTCAAGTACGTCTGAAATAATAAATTACACACACGTTACCCCACACAATTATACATTAGTTGGATAATTTTCTGGTTATATACGAAAGAAGCAATTTGGAAATCGAGGTATACAGTATTGTGGGCGGTGGAGCGTGGTCATGTCAGTGTTGGGACAGAGGCAGGAGTGTGGCACCTTCTCTCCACCGCGGCCTCACTAACACTGCAAAACCTGGCCACTCCTACGCCAGTTAAGTTGTCCTACTTTCCCCTCCCGGCTCTTGTAAGTGACGGTAGACGAATTTTTATCTTTAAGGGATATGCTGCCTCGTTTGTGGTGTCATTTTATTATCCGTAAGTTGTGATGTGGCGAAGATAATGTGTGGAAAACATCGTGGTGTGCCAGGTTGGTGGGGGCACCGAGGTTTGTGAAGTAGTGAGACATAAATGAAAGACAAACACGAGATATTGACGGGGGGAGGAGAGGCGTGTTTAGGAACTTGATACTCTACGGCGGAGCACGCCGGCGCTGGCGCCACCACCACCACCACCATCGCCGCCACCACCATCGCCGCCACCACCACCACCACTACTACCGCCACCACCATCGCCGCCACCATCGCCGCCGCCACCATCGCCGCCACCACCATCGCCGCCACCACCATCGCCGCCACCACCATCGCCGCCACCACCATCGCCGCCGCCACCACCACCACCACCACCAACAACAACAACAACAACAACAACAACAACAACAACAACAAACCACCAACACCACCAACAAACCACCAACACCACCACCCACCAACAGCACCACGAACACCATTACCACCAACACCACCACCACCCACCAACGCCACCACCACCACCAACACCTCACCACCACCACCAACACCTCACCACCACCACCAACACCTCACCACCACCACCAACACCTCACCACCACCACCACCTCACCACCACCACCTACATCCCCTCACCATCACCGCTACCTACAGCCACTCAACACTACCCACACCCACCTTCCCTCAACCCCCATCACAACCACCCCTCACCACCACAGCTAGACCTCGCTTCCTCGTAGTCACTAATAGGTAAGTGCAACCACCACCACCACCACCACCACACCACCAGCCCCATCGAAGCAAGTCCTTGTCCACAATAGATAATCTTAATACATAAAAGATGAAATGAACTGGCCAACACTACAGACTCTGTCCCACCTATTCCACTCATGTACAGGGACATTTCTCACCCGCACACGACACGGAGGAAAGAGTTATGAAAGACATTGACAAAAACGTGACCCCGACACAAGCAGAAGATTCAGCTAACAATTTACAGGAGCAAGAACTTGCTCTTGCATGAGGTGGGGAGCGGGGAAGATAGGGGAGGGGGAAATATGAAGAAGGGGAAGAATGGGGGGTGAGAAGGGGAGGGAGGAAGGGGAAGATTGAGAGAGAGGGAGAGCAGAGAGAAAAGAAGGGGGAGGGTGCATGTGCGAGACCCAAGCACCATGGGTTACCCCTCCCCCCATCTTTTATGTCTAAATAGGAGCTGTCTCACATGGGCCAGTAGTCAGTTACTTAATTATTATGTTATAAAACAGTACTACCCGCCCCCCCCCTCCCTCCCTCGCAACTCGCACCATAATCAACACCACTAACACCCCCCCCCCCCCCCCCACCCCCGAGCTACGGTCTCCACCTCCAACAGCAACACTAAAAACAACAATAATATTTAGTCCTCTGAAGGCCCTTCCCTGTCGCTTCTTCAACCATTATATATATGATTCATATGCATAATATGAATAATACTATATATAATATTCCACCCACCTCCCTCTTCCCCACCACCACCACCACCACCACCACCACCTACCACCACCACTACCACCATCATCAGTGAACAGACAGTGTGCAACCCGCGGCTGGCAGCTCCGGCTGCAAGGGCCGGATGGGCGCCCTGTAATGTGCCTTCACTCTTTCAAGTACAAATTTAGAAATGTGAAATTAGGTAAATAATTACTGAATGAGAATTTGTTTTTAAGTTGCCAAGTAAATTTCTTTCTCAGTCTCTTTCTCCTCTTCTCACTCTCTCTTTCCTCTTCTCTCTCTTCCTCTGTTTCCTCTTCTCTCTCTTCCTCTGTTTCCTCTTCTCTCTCTTCCTCTCTTTCCTCTTTTCTCCTCCTTTTTCCGCTTCTCTCCCCCGCTCCTTCCTCATCTCTCCCCCCTTTCTTTCCCTCTCTTTCCTATTCTCTCCCCCTCTCTTTCCTCTTCTCTCCCCCTCTTTCCTCTTTTCCCCTTCATTTTCCTCTTCTCCCCTCTTTCCTCCTTTCTCTTCTCTTTTATCTACCCCCCTCTCTGCACTTTCACTCTATTTCCTCGATCTCTTCTCCTCTCACTATTTTCTCTTCACCCCCTTCCCCATTTGTGTTCCACGACCCCCCTCTCTTTCCTCTCCCTCCCCTTTTCTCTCCCTCCCTGTCTCCTGTCTCTCCCTCCTCCTCCCTGTCTCTTCACCCTCTCCCCACCCTCCTCTCGGTCGGTCTCGCGTCATGCAGGTCGGTGTTCAATCCCCGACCGTCCTAGCGGATGGGTACCATTAATTTCCTCCGTTCTATCCTAAAGCATATCTTCATATTCCTTCCAAGTGCTATATAGTCGTAATGACTCAGCGCTTTCTCCTGATAATTACCTTCTCTCCTCTCTCTCTCCCCTCCCCCCCCTCTCTTTCCTCTTCTGCTCCTCTCTTTCCTCTTCTCCCCCTCTCTTTCCTCTTCTCACCCTCTCTTTCCTCTTCTCACCCTCTCTTTCCTCTTCTCACCCTCTCTTTCCCCTTCTCCCCCCTTCTCTTTCCTCTTCCCCCTTCTCTCTTTCCTCTTCTCCCCCCCCCTTCTCTCTTTCCTTTTCTCCCCCCCTCTCTCCTTCTCACCATGTCCAGTTGACAGAGATGGAAGCCAGCAGTAAACCAGACGTAAACCTGTTTCATTTGGAGTATGGTGTCATGTGATCATATCAGTTGTATTCCCGGGTCGTTATTGTGTAGACCGTCTGATCCCAGGTCACAATTTGCAGTAACCGCACAGCTGATAATATATTTCGCAAAAATGTAACTCAATTGTTGCATGTGAAAAGCATCTTATCTCTTTGTTTTTACATTTTTTTCAGTAGTGTCCAAGTACTGTAAATGTAGTCAATTGCATTGGGTTATATGTTGAATTTTGAGACAACCGTGGACGTGTATCATATGGTTCAGTTTATAAGTCCATTGAATACAATATAATATATATATACTGGTATGGGGGGTACCACCTCTAGCTGCATTTGTTGGTACCCTCGGCCTCCAAAAAGAGGATGAGACATTTGTTAATGTATTATTGGTATGTATAAGTGATAAATTAATGAATTAGTGAGTGATAATTAAAAGTCGAGGAAAAAGCCGTTATTGTTCAGCTAGCTGATATATGGGTTAATAACTAGTCGATACATAAACCATCACCTGGCAGCAGCACAAACCACCTTAACAGGGTAGACTAAATGTTCCATTTTTCATTTTCCATTTCATTTTCCATTTTTCATTTTTCGTTCCATTTCCATTTTCAATTCTGATTGAAATTACCTACTTAAAATTATCTGCTAGATTAAGGACCTGCCCGAAACGCTGTGCGTACTAGTGGCTTTACAAGAATGTAAATACTGTACTATCCAATGTATTCTCACAAACCCAATGTACCTTCTTGTATATATATAAATAAATAAATAAATAAATAAATAAATTTTTTTGGGTATTGGGGGCGAAATACGGTATGAAATCCACATAGACTTTCAAGTATAGTGTACAGTATTTTAAATGGCATGAATGAACAGTCCATTTTGGGTTTACCAGAGTCCCTGCTCTGTTCGTAGGGTGTGAAATCCGTGCAGACTTCATAAAAAATTTACCAGGTTTTCCCCGAGTTCCTACAGCATTTGTAGGCTATAAAATTACTCCTGAAGACTTTTCTGTAGAGTCTGCTGAAAATTCCAGTCTATGCTGGAGTCCCCACGAGCCTCAAGAAAAAAGCTAAGAGTAAATGATGTTACGGAGTCCACCAACATGGGCATTCCCAGTCACTGAATTCCCACGGGTCAGTGAGTTGACCCAATTAGTGAGACACCTGTGAGTTCCCGATGTGTAGAGAGAAGGTGCTTAGGTAAGTCTCGCTGACTTGTTGCCTCTCAAAGTCCACATCCCAATCTGCACACTGGCCTACCTTACCCAGGACAATTTATTGGTTTTGGCTTCAAGGTGTTGACTTTGTCTACAGACTAGGGATGTGCTGTTACTCATGAAGGAACAATTTAGGTTCTTTGTCAATTACCCAAAGTCCCAGCAGGCTCCTTCACAACGGCATCCAGTGGTTGGGGTTAGTTTGGAATGCCAGGTCGTTATCCCTCTCTCATCAAATGTGTTACTTTGGCATACTTCCCATTTTTGTCAGATCATTGGTAGGTGCTGCATGACCTGTCAGAATCTCAAGCCTCTCCTGGTCTGCCTGAACTTTGGTTGCACTGGGTATGGCCTGGGCAGGTTGTGGCTGAAAACTCGGTATATACTGGTTTCTCTGGTCAGCGGTCTGCTACTGACCCCCCAAGACTGAGTGGTGCACACCTCATTGGCTTTGCAGAATCTCCTGCTATAGCAGTTTTCTCTTTATTCTTTTCAGGGTTATATCTATGGCAGGTCTTGATTCCACTGCTCAGGCTTTTCATTGAAGCCTTTGGTGTGGGTTTGGGACATTATCTCCAGCCTTCTTCATGCCTGTCAGGAGCACTCTACTACAGCATTGATATGGGCTCGCATCAATATCAGGTAGATGGTGATGGTTTGGTTGGCACTTCGGCACATCTCTCTCTCACTTGAACTTATGCCTTGTGGCCAGTGCAGCTGTGGTTTCCATATTTGCTTGTTTGTTGCTCCTACATGTTTCTCTTCCTGGCCCTTCATCTCTTTCAGCAGATTGGTGGTCAGATTTGTTTTCGTTACCTGGCGATCTTCATACAGTATAAGGAGTTTTGAGGATTGCTGCACTGTCACCAATATGAAAGGAAGGTAGCAAACCTTCTTATTTGTCAATTAGGTGCCTCTTCCCATTGCCAATATGAGATTGCCTGGCAGTTATTTCATCGTTCCCTGGTGCTGTTTCCTTGGGTGTTTGCGGAACATTGCCTCATCCCTAATACCATAGCTTCATTCTTATTGGTGCTGTTGTGGTTCATGGTGGACTTGACCACCACCACAATCGACTTGAGAATAGTCCAGGACAGACTGAAACGTCGTGGTCCCTTCATTTTCTAGTGTGTGGTCTGGTCAACCACCACCTACATTTCTTAAGTAAAGGAAATCATTTGTCCATATTCACCCACCTAATGTGCTGCTGTATCCTGTTTTGTCTTTGTAGTTTTTGTTCTCTCAATTTTGGGTTTCTCCTTGCTTGGATGATTGAGTACTCAAGGTGCTCTTTCTGCTGGCATTGGCCCCACATAATTGGGTTGGTGAGCTCTATTACTTGCTTCAGTATCCTGGTTGTTATTTAGTCACAGCAATTACTTTGTGTGTCTTCAGCTGCCCCTTTCATATTTGGCTAGGAAAGAGTTTGCCTGCCATTTGTCATGGCCCTATTCTCATGTGTTGCAATGGTAACTTTTGACTTCTCATTTCCCCTCCTGTTGCGTCGAGGGTTCAAGCTCGTCCAGCTTTGAGTTTATCTCTGATCTCAGGAAGTTAGTGATGCTCTCAGTGCCCTTTACAATGATGTTCTACTTCAAGTGCTAGGTCTGAGGGCCTTTTAGGTTAAACCACACTTTTGCCACGTGTGGTGCAACAGTTAGACCAGAGTTTGATTCTGGAATAGGACGAGAAGTTTGGGCATGTTTTCTTACATCAAATACTGCACCTCTGATCACCTAACAATAACTAGGTTTGGGAGTTAAGCAGCTGTTGTGGATTACATACTGGGGAAAAGTCAGCCATATTTCTAGGGGCCCTTGGTCATCTGTGTTCCATTTAATTCCGGTTGGCAGCTGTGTTTGAGGAACCTGCTTGGGTAAACTTTTCTCTTTAGTTTTCTGAAGTGCTTCGTGTCACAAGGAGTTGGCTTGGGGAGCAACCAAGATATCCTATTCAGAAGTAGGGCATTTAGTAAAATGGAAACTCTTCTTCCTGAATCAATCTCTCAGTTGTTCCCATACCTACCCTCTTGGCCCCAATTTCCTGATCATGCTTTGATGGCTTGGGCATTTAAGTGTGAATTCTGGATTCCTAATTTTCGTTGTGGTTGTACTCAACATTACAGCTCATTACTAACCAGTAGTTTAACAAACATAATTTGGTTTTCCTTGAATTTCCAATGATCACTTGAGGAGAACATGGGGTTCCCCGAGTGGACCACAAGACTCTGGTTTGGGGAGCAACAAAGGTACTAGCTCAATTCCCTACTTTTAATATACAGTATATATAAAATTGTTCACTATACATGTATTATATGAACTGTATTGTACAATTTATATGGAACTCTTCTTTCTAGGGAAGTCCCAGTACTACCAACACAGACCCTGTGATCTTTCCCTTTGTGCTGACTCTGTGATAGCTCTCGTAACTTTGGGATTTAATTAATTTTTCGTTCGATGTATCAATATTTGAGTAGAAATTTTTTGTCAGCAAGAGTAATCAGGCTAAACAAGTAGTTGAAAGAAGAGGTATCTCAACAAACAAAAATAAATTGAAATAGAATAGTGATCATCATCTAGAATAAGGATGATCTTCAGTAAAAGTTCTGTCTGCTTATAAGCAAAGGATTACATAAGTGGGTTGGATCTAATCACCCAGAATGGAGAGAGGAATGCAGAATTTTCAGTCTATAAAGCTTTGAGATACCAATCCCTATCTTTAATGACTTGTTCACTTTGGAACTTTAACTTCCTTGAAGGTTGTCTTATGACAACAAACAACCACCTGGCACTGTAATGTGAGTATCCTGAGAGAGAAGTCATCAGTGGAGCAACTGCTAACTATTTTACTTTCCTCACACTAAGTAGTGATAATTAGGGCCAAGCAGTCTACTATATATTGGGTCGCATTTCTTGCTACTAACGTAACTTGATTTGTTCGCTTTTTCAGCTCTTAATTTTTTCTTGCCATATTCAGTGTAATAAAATGCTGTGTTACTTCTGCGCATCAAATGAAATCAAAATATAGGTAATAGTATATTAAAAGAAGGGACTTAAATGATGACATTGCAAATATATTACACAAATAACTGGTTGAATGCAGGATAGTATCTTGCAGGACCACTAAGAGAAAATATAGAGTATATTAGCTCATGGGACTCAAGAAGGATTTTTAAAGTAAAAGTTTGTTCCTCGTTAATAGCATAGTATGGTATGGCATAGCATACCATTGTCGGGGAGAGAGAGAACCTGTTAGGCAAATTGAAGTCACCCTAGCCATGGGTGATGCTGTCTACACAGTCACTCAACCAGTTGCTGGTAGACTAATCAAGTGGAGCTTAATCAACTGACCAAGTGACACGCACAGTATTCACCCCACAGTGGATGTATGAAACAAATAGTAAAAATAAAAATGCATGGTGTAAACATTCTTTCAATTGGAAGCTGTAGTCTTGGAAAACAATACAAAATTAAGAAGTTTAAGGAAGTCTGATTTTAAATTTAATAGAAAATGGAAAAGAATTATCAGGAGAAATTACCAAGCCATAACGACCATGTAGCATTTGAAAAGGATCAGGATAAGAATTTGGAATAGGACAGGGGGGGAAGGAATGGTGCCCAACCTCTTGAACGGTCGGGGATTGAATGTTGATTCGCATGAAGTGAGACCGTCGCCCTACCGTCTAGCCCAAGTGGTTGGGCACTTGGGCTAGACGGTAGATGAAATTTAATAGGAAAGTGAAGGACTGTGTTTTGAGTTTATTATATACAGAATATATGAGTATATTTTAAACAAATTAAAATATATTTACATTTTAATTTTGTGTGTGCATGTGATTCCATGTGTGTGATTACTGTTTGTCCGTGAGAACACATGCAAGTTTTTGGAATATGTTAATAAAACTACTTCTAAAACTATATTAGAAATCACTAGATGATATAGATAAACTGAGCAATCAGTCTAAATACCAAGGCCAAGCTCAAAATTTTCATTGTATTTTAAATAGTTCATAATATAATGAATTTTTATATACATAGTGGTCAAGTGGGAACAAAAGCAAATATGGTTTGATAAATGGAAGGCTCAAATATAACTTTTCTATTAATACAGTATCATAAACGTCTGGAGTGGATCCAACTGTTTATCACGCTTGCCAACTGCTTGCATTGGTACACAAGAAAACCCCAAAGAATGTTTAAATTGGAAAGCCAAAATAATGCAGTTTTCTTGCTCATATATATACTGTATTTTAATGTAAAATGATAATAACTTAGTTTCCATGTGCTGTGTTAATATTACATAATCAACAAAACCTATATTTGCCAGTGTTTTTTGTATAGTTATTAACATATCATAGTTTTCATTTAAAAAATAATCTATATTACTTGAACTATACAAAACAGTGTTTGCTATGATAGAGGAATATAATGGAGCCTACTTTAATTTCAAAACATTTTCACATTGTCCACTTTTGCTTATTTATAATCTTAATGCAAAATGCTGTTTAAAGAATAGATCATTGTCCAGAAAATAATTTATTCGAGACTGAACAGTACAATAAAAAATCTTTTCTCACAGCTCATCACCTTAGACCAAGTGCGGACACTGACTGATTGTCCTCCTCATATACAATACTGTACATATTTACACTAGCATTTACACAAAAAATATCTAATAACCTTTGGCACTAAAAGAGAGTCATTTTCTTCCAAATTAACATCTGACTTCTATACTGTTAAATAAGTTAGATCTCTTGTAATATTCCCCGCAGTTTTCAGTTTCAGCAATGATTCTTGCTGTAATAAACCATCACAGCAGAGCTGTGAAAATTATGAAGGAATGCCTAAGTTGAGTATCAAAAATTATGTATTTCTGAATAAAATCCATAATTTACATAGTGATCACTTGACGAGAGAGACATCTAAACACTGCTACTCTACACAGAAGGAATGACAACTGGCAAACATTTCTAGTAAGATATCTTGCATTAAAATACAGGATATTTACTGTACATATTATACAAATGAACAGGATTGTGCTGTACATAGACAATAATAAATTGTTCTTTACAAGCTTGATAAGAATTTTTTTGTGTATCACAACAACTGTTCAGATACATGATTTTAATTAAGGCTGTATTTATCTTTTATACAAAAATGCAGACTATAATTTTCATGTGAATTTGTGCATTAAAATTATACCAGTGAGATATTTTATTAATACTATACTGTATACCTTAGTTTTAAGATAGAAATGGAGTCAGAAGTTTGACAATGAATAACAACCAAGTGATCAGGAATTCCAAATACCCAAAACTGAGCCATAATTTTTGTTTTTAATAATGAAATATGGGATGCATAATCGAGAAAATGTTATTGTGAAAAAGCAGAGGTGTTAATAAATCTAATACCAGTTATGTACAGCAAGACATGGTTAGCATTTCATAAGCAACTTATTTCTTCTGAATCACACTACTGTAAAATGAAAGAAATTAAAAATACAGAAGTACCGCCAATACTTAATTTAAACAAAATTATGCAAATTGCATATCAATAGCAGTTACAAGGCTGGCGAGGAAATTGATTACATTTTCTTCTGTTCTGTCATGAGTCGGTCAAGTAACGTTTTACAGCCAGAGCAAATTTAAACCACTGTAAACCTCAAAACCTACATTAAAAAATTAATTAATGAGATCATTATTATTTTTACCAAGACCCCCACCAGCGGGTACCTCGAGTAGAGTATTTAGAAAGTTTAGTATAATATGTTCATTCAGTCTAATGACAGATTAGGAAGTTGTTGATATCAATAGGTTGTACAGCACAGAATTAAAAAGAAATACTGAACAATATTAAACAGGAATACTGAACAATATTAAAAAGAATATTATACTTTCATTAATGATTTAGCCCTTGTTGAAATAAAACAGCTAAAATTGCAACACAGAATTGCATTATTGTTTAGATACCTTTCTATTTGGTTTATCAATAGAGGAATAGATATAGATACTCACAAGGAATACTCACAAGCTTGGAACAACAAAATTGATGCACACACACAACACTCAGTTTATATGCATTCATTTATATACAGATGCACATTCATTTATATACAGATGCACATTCATTTATATACAGATGCACATTCATTCACCACTCGTCATTATTAACATCTCGCTTGACTGCCACTCATGGCGTTTGGAAAGTTGCGTAATGAATGAATGGAATGGCTGAGGAGAAGTGTAGGAAAGTACATTCAAACCTGATTTAAGCATAGGAATGACAGAAGTCTATCGAGCACATTACTCCAGTCAATTGCTGGCTTAAATGTGGGTGTAGGAGTTGGAACTCACAACCCCCTAAACACAATTTGGAAATACAGTACTCCTTCTTTTTAAAGCTCAATTACAAGCTAAACATTAACCAGTAGAGAACTTTATACAAGACACAGCAAGCTTTATCAAGTTCTATGACAAGGTAATCAAGTTAAATCACCAAAATTGTTAAAGTAAACAAGTATACTGAAGAATGAGTAAACAAAGTATACTGAAGAATGAGTAAACGAAGTATATTGAAGGTTTGGGAGAAAACTGTGGAGGCCATTACAGTTTATGAGGGAGTCAACTGCAGAAACCAAATGAGAAAAACACACAAGAGGGGATGTATTATAAGCCTTAACCAAAGGAACACATTAACTGAATAACATAAGTAGCTTATGCTAAACTAGTAAACATATGGATGGCTTTCAAGAGCCTAACACAGGAATTCTACAGAATAATATACTATGGCATATGTTAAGCCAGTCTTAGAGCACACAGCTCCAGTATAGAACCAATATCTTGTAAAGAACAAGAAAAAATCGAGAAGGCTCAGAAGTCTGATATGAATTAGGTACAAAGTTGATAAATCGACTTTATCCAGGCGAGGGACAAGAGAGCAAAAGGCCAAAGGTGAAAGCTGGAAACACAGATGAGCCAAGAAATATAAGAATATACTCATATGCAGTGAGAGTGATAAATGAATGGAATGAGCTTGAACCAGAGATTATGGAAGCAAGCACCATTTATAGCTTAAACAAATTGCTGGAAGGTTGGGACCATGAGTGACTTCCGTGAGTGACAAGCTATTGTATCTTAGTATACAGTAAATACTGTATACTAGATACATAGCTCAGAGGCATTCCTCTAACTCTGCAGCAGACTACTCATAGACATAACTAGGTAAGCACATGTATCAGGTGTGTTAAGCTTTTTATTCGAGTAGAAAGCATCCGAGAAAAAATGTAAAGGCTGCATTTTTAGTAGTGGCTCTTAAACAGAAATATTCATGCAAATAGTGATTTGATGACTGGCTTCCTGCTGTAATGCACCACTTAGGTAATTACACACCGACACATTCCAAGACACACACACACACACAATACATACAATAACATCTGCGGCGTATGCGAGGCTGGCTAACATCAGAACTGCCTTCAGGAAACTGTGTAAGGAATCATTCAGAACCTTGTATACCACATATGTAAGACCAATCCTGGAGTATGCGGCCCCAGCATGGAGCCCATACCTTGTCAAGCACAAGGTGAAGCTTGAAAAAAGTTCAGAGATATGCCACGAGGCCAGTCCCAGAACTAAGAGGCATGAGTTACGAAGAAAGGCTGCGAGAAATGCACCTCACGACACTAGAAGACAGAAGAGTAAGGGGAGATATGATCAATACCTATAAAATTCTCAGAGGAATTGACAGGGTAGATAAAGATAAACTGTAACACAGGTGGTATGTGAACAAGGGGACACAGGTGGAAACTGAGTACCCAAATGAGCCACAGGGACATTAGAAAGAACTTTTTCAGTGTCAGAGTAGTTAACAGATGGAATGCATTAGGCAGTGATGTGGTGGAGGCTGACTCCATACACAGTTTCAAATGTAGGTATGATAGAGCCCAGTAGGCTCAGGAATCTGTACATCGGTTGATTGACTGTTGAGAGGCGGGAGCAAAGAGCCAGAGCTCAGCCCCCGCAAGCACAATTAGGTGAGTACACACTACCATTAACTGAAAGGTAGGCGGTCCATACCAACTAAAAACATTAACTAGACACATTGACATAGTCAGCTAAATAGAAAAGAGGAGTGCGAGAGAAGGAAGGGGGGAGGGGAGGGGGATTGTAGCTCTCACCTCAGAAGCATTAATAATTAAATAGAATTTTAAATAACGTAACTGATCTTAATTTTTTTAGGAATAATTTTTATAAAGGTGTACTGTTCTGTCCAATAATAAAATTGCAGTCTGCATATTGTACGTAATGATTAAGGCAAAGATGAATGATTTTAATGGGAAGTGTTAAACGAAAGTGGTTGTAATAATGCTGTCACACCTACATAATATGTTTGTATATTTCAAATAATTAAACTGAAAGTAGCATTTTTGTACCATAGTATTTGATTTAGAATATTTTATGTGCAGTTAAAATTAGAGACTTTAAATGTATGTATGTATGTCAAGTCAGTGAAACTTTATTTTTTTATTTTTTATATTATTGCTGATCAGCATTATATTCCAAATAAAATGAATTCTTCATATATATTAAAATGTATTGAAAAACTTTCAGTTTTGACAGAATACTACTCAAAACAAATGAAAGGCTACACACACTTAACCAAACTGCTTCCCCTCCAGAGTCAACCAACCATGATATTAAACAACTTCCACACATTTTATCAACATATAGTTCCACTTATCCTAGTAGTTTGTACAACTAATGCTTAAACATATATTTTTGGAATTGCTTTAATATAAATTTACCAAACATTTGTCTATTGTATTAAGAGTTATATGGTGCTCCACTCCCATTGTTTGATATTTTTTCAAGTAAGTTAAAATTACCTTTCAATTAATACATATTAGATAAAATGTAAAGCTTCATCCATGGTATCAATGTAGATATTATTAGAATAAAGACAGCACTCAGTTAATACAAAAATTCTTCATGCATAGAACACAATTAATGTGAGAATATTTCAACTCAAAAAGAGTTATTAAAACAAACTTGAACTTATCAAGTTTACAAATTTCAACCTTAACCCACTCCAGCCCATACTAGGCACTCCTATTGCTAGGAATGTCCATTAGAATAACTGTGGTCCTTACCCTGGGCTAGATTGATGCGAGCAGAACAGGCGATGGAATGTCCAGCACAAGTGATGGTACACGTGTACTCGCCTGCATCTGTCACACGGCAGCTTCCCACATGGAGTCTCAATGTTCCATCACGAAGTTGTTCCATTTCAAAACGTGGATCAGTCAGCTGGCCATGAGGCCCTGTCCATATCACTGTAGTTGTTTCTGCCCAAAACCCAGCACCAGTAATTACACATACCATTTCTGCTGGTTCCCCTGGGCAAACAGTCACATTTCTTAGAGGGGATATAATTCTGATGGGAGATTCTGGCGAGGCAGGTATACATCCACTTGGAGGTTTATCAGGACGATGTACACAGTGATTGTCACTTTCAGAATGATATGGATTAATTAATGAAACAGTCATCTGCCTACTGGGAAATGAAGGGCGAGATCGAGCAGAGGGCGGCAGCTCGTGTACTGTTTCTTCTCTTCTTAGTGGATGGTGGTCTCTTTTAGAGAAAGAGGGTTTACGGAACTTGATCCAATGTTTCTTGACTTGAGACTCATAGTATGTGCCTGTGTGTGTAGGTGAGGCAGGAGGAGTTGTTGGTGGATCAGGGTAAGCTGATGGAAGGACAACATTTGATGGTACCCAACCCTCAGCAGCTGGGCTACTGCTGCTTGCTGCACGATGAACAAGATAACCACGTAGGACATTGGATGAAATTACCTGAAAGAACAAGACGACGACAAAGAATAATTATACAGAATGTAATTTGTGTAGTTTGCAACTATTTAATTTTTAAAAACCATGCATTAAGAAAAACATATATGTGATTGACTCAAATCTGAAATAAGGACATTCCATTCAGGTCAGACTGACATCTGTATTAAAAATACATACGAATTGTTAATGCAATGGTGTCTTGCTTTAGTGTTTGCATGTATATTATTTTATCTAGATATTTGTCATTATTAGAATATAGAATTCAAACAGGAAATACAGAGAGTACAATAGTTTATTAATATAGAATAATTATTACCACTGCAAACTACAGGTCTGTCATCTTGGTAATTACCAATATTCTTGAATAATACTCATTTTACGTAGATATTTGGAGGACTAACTGCTTGCTTGAACATTACAACCAAAATGGGACATATTCCTTCCCAAGGTGATAGGGATGGTAGGTCGATCACAGTATGGAAGTGAATGTGAATACGGGCTTACCAGTATTCCATATGAATTAATAAATTCTAATAATAATAATTAATAAAATCTAATAATAATAATAAATGAGAACTGTCCACTATGATGTTTAGGGTTGTCCAAGCTACATATTATGCCCTTTCTCAATTCCTCATTGTCAGCTGAGTGAGAATGAGACTACCCCTACATATCTGCTCCTCATTTTTCAAAAAGTCACTCATGGCGTCCACTTATTACCTGCTCCACATTTCTCACATATATGACTGAGAAATCATGTGTTGGACCAAAATCCTAAATTTATCTTCTTTAATCAGTGAATTCAGTTTTTGAATACGGCACTATACAAGATATTTTAAGGAGACAGGCAAGTGAATACAATATACTATTGTAGTGCATTTAGTTTCGTAAATTTTATATTTTTTAAATTATACTTACATCCTAAAGCAAAAGAACTGTAAAAAACTTAGAAAAATTATGACTGACTAGTATTACTAATGTCAGGTTTGACAGGATTTTTTTTTTTTTTTACAAATGTGAGTTTGGTCCTTATTTTGAACATTCAAATACTGTATTTGTTATGGTAGCCGAATTTTCATATTTTTAGGTTTCCATTATGTTGAGGTGTGGATTTTTGAGGGTGTACTATACTGTACTTCAGTTGATAGTCCAGTATTGACAAGTCAATGCATTTATTTATTTATCCCTAAGGTATAAAGTTATGTATTGGCTTACTTGTATAACTTCCCCTCTGGTTACGGATATTTCGTCCTCTCTGACTGCGGTGAAATCTGCCAGCACCTTGACTAGTGTCCCAGGGGGAAGTGACACACTCCAGTCACCCTGCAGAGTATGAATCATAGGTTAGTGAGCCATAGAATACATGCCATACCCTATTGTATTTTGCTCATCATGTATACTCATATCCTGTATAAACATTTTATTTTTACACCATAATTTTCATATAAATAATTAACATCACCATAAAATATTAATGTGAATCTACACACATCATGCAAAAATAAGATTATATATTTCAAATACATTTACATGTAAAAATATACCATGCAAATACAGTACAGTACTAAGAAGGAAAACAACAGTGATGACAATAACAGTAGCATACATGTTAAATGTCTAAAGTAATGCAAAATCTACTGTGTGTGTGTGTGTGTGTGTGTGTGTGTAATTACCTAAGTGTAATTACACTCGTGTGTGTGTGTGTGTGTGTAATTACCTAAGTGTAATTGCACTCGTGTGTGTGTGTGTGTAATTACCTAAGTGTAATTACACTCGTGTGTGTGTGTATATATATAATATATACTGTATAATATATATAATTACATATGATTACTGTATACACATACATGTCCAGTCATACATTCACGCATGCAGTGCATCTCCTAAAATTCAGCTACTGTACATCATTTTAAGGCTGTTCAGATTTCTTTAATGTAAAATCTAATTTTTTGAGGGATTTTTGTTCCACTCTTTTCTTGTTGCTGTGTAAACAATAATTTTGCATCATTCCTTGTGCAAATAATTGAACAAATGATCCAACTTCGCCTTGAGAAAGGTCCAGGATGGACTAAACTATTGTCACTTTCATTTCATTCCACACATGCCACACATGTGGATTGGGTTATTTTCAGCCATGTTTTTGTGACTTATTCTCTGCTGATTGAACACATCCTTGCACATGTTCAGAATATTTTTTTATTAAATAAGGCACAAAATAAAATGAAAACTTTGTTTATATGATACTGATGACCATGGGCAACCATAAAAACTTAGGTAAGATATCTTTAAATGTGCACAGTGAAATCACATTACCGTGATGTATCAGTGGGTTATCAAAAGCAATGCAACCTGGGATTCATTTGCATCCCAGTTTGCAGTGCTTTTGAGAATGTCGTGGTGTAGTGGTCTAGGGCGTGGGCTTAGGAGTACCAAGTGTGCAGGTTCGAATCCTCCTCACGGCTCCTACAGATTTTCTTTTATCTTTAAATGTGTTTTAGTACTCATGTTTAGCAGTCTACAAGCCTGTGTATGATCACCTGCTGTAGGAGTCATCTCCTGAAGTTAATATGATTATAATCCAGTGTTATAGGTCTGTATCAGGTTGCAAGCTGACACGAACATGGGCGGAAAGGATTAATTTGTGGGGAGGGGTTGATGGGGTGTGAATGGAGTGAAGGCAGGAATTGGTGGAGGGTTGTGTTGTTGGTTGGTTGGATGGATGGATAAGTAGATGGCTGGATAAGTAGATGGCTGGATAGATGGATGAATAATCAGATAACTAGTTAGATAGATAGGATAAGCAGATAGCTGGGTGGATGGATGCATGGTTGGGTGAATCCACTGAAATTCAAAATACCTTGAGTAGATTAACCTTTGCACTGCATAAATTAAGTTGGCTGGAAACACATTTGTGCTGATATTTACTGTATTTATTTTTCTTCTTCGTTGCACATGAAATAAGATTGTGCTATTTTTGTTTTATAAAATGCCATATAATGTACAATGCTTCATTAGGATATGCTTAATCTTTTATTGATTAAATTCTGATATTGACATCAGTATCTGAAGTTTCTATCAAGAGTTACACCTTATTTTATTTTTCTTGAGAGATTATGAGGAATGTAAAATAATGTGTGATTGAAGAAAAATACCAAAATGGTCAGAAACGTGATATTTTATATATCGGTAAATATTCTTTGACATAAGGATGCCATGTTCCAGAATTCTTCTAATTGACTTATTATGAAGAAAACTATGATATATATAATAAGTAATAAACAGCCAGAAAGATATCAAATCCCTGTGATTATAGGTACTGTATTCATAAGCAGAACTCGATTCTCTCTAATTTCTAATAATGACTGTCATTTAAAGTAAGCCATACTTTACTCCTGTGGACCTTTGTACGTGCTCACAAGCACCATCTGCTTGGGTTACCATGTGCTGCAGAAATACAGTATGTTTATAAAAGAATTTGTATAAGCATTTACTATTAATTTTGATAGTACAGTATACAGTACCCATCTTCCTTTTAACAGTAATGCACAACATTCTATTATAAACTACAATATTGTACTTGGTAACCACTGGTATAGCTTCCGGCCAACAACCAGCATCGGCTTGTATCATGGGAACTACTAAATGTTACGATCTGATATTAGTACTGTATATAAAACGGCAGGTTGTATCAATATGCTTTGGTAGTACAGTAGTTTAATTTGTTTAGTGAAACTTGGATTAGATGACTTCTCATATGGCCAAGACTTAGCATTGACCACCCCCAGAATCAACACAAGGTAACCCACAAGTCCGAGTGGTTTGTTTCTCGGGAACTCCTGAAAGCTTAGTAGGTTATCTGATATTAATATGGAAGGTACAATGGTATGTTATTATATTATGGTGTTATTTTCAATTAATTTTGATATACAGTATTTGAATTTGGTTTCCGATTACCAGCTCATAAGTTTCTGTGGCACTGGCCATCAGCCACGTATTTTTTTTTACCTTAAAGCACCTTTCTAAGCCTCTACCATTGTATAATTCTATACTGTAGATACCTTATATCTGCCTGAAAATAAAAAATAATATCACTACTATATAATGTCTTTGATGCCAGGTTCATCTTTTTCATACAATATTCGAAAAAGCATGCACACACTTATATAAAATAAAAGTTTACATTTTTATTAAAAACTTATATTTCAGTATTATGGTGTATTCAGTGTTTTCCTGATATTTTTGGGATTCAGTTTTCTCCAGCAATATAAGCTATAGTTTTATTTGTTTTTTATTTTTGTTGGAAGTGGCTGATGACCAAGCAACCTTACTCAAATTGTATGACAATGAATGGGTTAAATGCTTCCATCTTTTTTATGATCACATTTGTGAATACTGTACTGTATAATTTGATTCTTTGATGTAAAACTTTTATTGTTTTCATAAGAATAATCCATAAATATATTAATACATTAACCAACCTTAGTTTTGACATTATGCAATACTGTATGTGTGTTCTAATAACTTGGTAACAGAATGTTTTATAGATAATGTACTCAAGTTTGGTGTACATCTGATTTTTATCATCTACACCATTGGTGGAAGAAGTAAAAGTGATATGCAGTAAATATATAGTTGGATGAAAAGATCACGCCAATCATTATCTATAGTCTACTCTCATTTTAGCGTGCTGGTTTCTGGTCATGGATATAAGAAATACAAAAATTACAGGTATTCTATAATTTTCTAAGCCTTCATTTCAGATGTCAAAAATAAATAACTAAAACCAATTTACAGTAATGGGTAAATAAATATAAAACCAACATCAAACATTGTCTACTGACTAAACGTGCAAATGTTAGTAATACGACTCACCTCTATTCCTTTTCTTGAGGTAATGAGACTATGTACAGTATGTGTGTGTGTCTGTGCGTGTACACATGAAGTTATTTGTATGAAAGTTGCAATCTACAGTCCTATTGTACAGTAGAGTACATACTAAATTTAGTACATTATTAAAAATTAAATGGGAGGGGGGGGGTAGTAGAAAAGTTTCATTTGATCATATGGATAAATTCTAACATTTTCCTTGACAGTATGTATAATAAACACACACAAACATTATGTAACAAATTATTTGGAAATAGAATATTAGTCTTAGTAGTTAAGTTTGATGCTCATCCAGCTTCCTTTTTTAAATACCTTTCTGGAAGCATTTAATGAAGTGCTGAAGCACAGTGGTGAGCACAATCAGTTAAATGCTTTGTCTTATTTCTTACATCTGATGCCTCTCTTCACCTAGCAGTAAATATGTACTCAGGTGCATCTGTATTTTTTTTTTATTTCTCATCATCATCTCTGGCCTCTCACTTAAGTTTCCTGTAATGCACATATGTAATTATCCAAGTGTAGCTCTCATCCTGTAACTACAAGATGAGAGCTACGCTTGTGGTGTGTGTGTGTGTTGCGTGCATGTAGCAATACAGTACTTTACATAGGTGTGCAAAAGTTGTGCTACTGCAGGGATGTTAAGAGTGATGCAGAAGTATACAATAGATGACCCGGGAAAATTGATGATCTTTAGATTAAAATATGATCTGGATTTCCAATCTCAATATCTGTCTTTTTTTTCCAAATTTAGCCCATGTTCCAAAGTAAATGTCAAATTAGAGCAGATTTAAACCAAATATCTTGGTTTAAAGCTTTGCCAGACATAAGTGACCAGTAATTAAAGCTCAGTTCAACAAAAAAAGCAGGGAGAGAAGATGCCTTGGGAGAAACGTCTTCGTCCCTTCACTTTCTAGTGTGTGGTCTGGTCAACAAATTAGAGCATTTTCCTTATAGACCAATAAACTAAAATATGGCTTGATGAAGGGGGAGCACACTATGCCATTCACTGGGTTATGGATTAGATACACATTTTGAATCAAAAGTTCATAAACATCACTCCTTATCATACTAGTTTTATACTAGTACTCATGCATATTTGCCACGATGTCTGTTTTGAATCTATACACATTTCTTAGAAGTAAAATTATGTAGTTTATTATTAAAACTCGTTACAAAGATAATTTAATAAATCACTCTATATTTTGAAGTACTGTACTGTATGAGAATGTCAGAATAAATATCTTTTGTTAAAAGCTTACTTGGAAATTTATGATGAAGAATATTATTGCTATATTATCACCATACTGATGGTCAATTTCCCCACCATATAATGGTCAATTTCCTCACCATATAATGGTCAATTTCCCCACCATATAATGGTCAATTTCCCCACCATATAATGGTCAATTTCCCCACCATATAATGGTGGCAATTTCCCCACCATATAATGGTCAATTTCCCCACCATATCATGGTCAATTTTATCACCATATCATGGTCAATTTTATTACCATATCATGGCCAATTTTATTACATATCATGGTCAATTTTATCACCATATCATGGCCAATTTTATCACCATATCATGGCCAATTTTATCACCATATCATGGCCAATTTTATCACCATATCATGGCCAATTTTATTACCATATCATGGCCAATTTTATCACCATATCATGGCCAATTTTATCACCATATCATGGCCAATTTTATCACCATATCATGGTCAACTAAATATTTTGTCATTTACTGCTTAAGTCTTGGCTGTTTATAATTAATGCATATTAATGTTCAAGGATGATGTAAGTAATGTTTTTAAACATTTAATGACATGTGTAATTTATATAAAAATGTAATTTTGTAAATAAAATATAATGAAATTAATATGCAAGGAGAAACAAATTGTCCCTAACGTGCAGCTAAACCATCTACTGAATAGGTGGCGCATTCTTCTATTATAAAATATTTTTATAATTGAAGACCAAAATAAACAAAATAAAAATCTATAATACAAATGTGTTGGTCTCTCACTCATTTCAATTGCCTTTCATCACCTGATGCCTCTATTCACCTAAAAGTTAATAGGTATCTGAGAGTTAGCCAACTGTTGTGGGATACATCCTGGAAGAGGTCAGTCATTGGTCTTGCGGGGGCCTCAAAAAGCATAAAATATTTTTTTGGCCCTAACAGTGGAAAACCATATTTCCTATGCAGAAGATGAGTCACAATGATGTGGCTGAAGATATGAAGAGTAAGCAACACACACACACCAGAAGATAAGGAGACGACGACGTTTCGGTCCTTCCTGGACTATTATCAAGTCGATTGTCAAATATAAGACAATTTGACAAATATAACAGACAATCGACTTGAGAATGGTCCAGGACGGACCAAAACGTCGTCGTCCCCTCACCTTCTAGTGTGTGGTCTGGTCAACTTTAGCCACGTTATTGTGACTCATCGCCTGCATAACAGACAATAATATCAAGTCAAATATAACACTGGATTTGATAATAGTCTAGGACGGAGTGAAATGTCGTTGTCTCTTCATCTTCTGGTGTGTGTGGTTTAGGCTTCATATTCCCTACCTCAGTGTGCATCATTCCTACTTCTCTCCCTTTTTCCCCCTCCCTCCATAACCATCTTATCCCTCCTTCCCCCTGTTGTTCTTTCCCTTCTTCCATGTCATTAAATCTACCTCTCTCCTTTCTTCTCTTTCCTTCTTTTCCTCTATACTTCTTCCATCTGATTATTCTTCACTATCTCAGCAGAAGAGGTTTTAAGTGTTATGTAATTATCTAAATATATAGTTATCTAAGTCTAATTTAAGAAAAATAATTATGGTAAATCTTGGTTTAAACCTTTGCCAGACATAAGTGACCAGTAAATAAATTTAGTTCAACAAAAAAAGCAGGGAGAGAAGATGCCTTCATAATGCCGATTTTTGGCCGCTAGCGGCGAAAATCGCCCCATTTTTGGCCGCTAGCGTCGAAAATAGCCCCTTTTTTGGCCGCTAGCGGCGAAAATCGGTCGATTTTTGGCAGGTAGCGGCGAAATTCGCGCGATTTTTGCCAGCTAGCTGCAAAAATCGCATGGTTTCTGGCCGCTAGCGTCGAAAATAGCGTGGTTTTCGGCCGTTAGCCGCAAAAACCGCCCGATTTTTGGCCGCTAGCGGCGAAAATCGCACGGTTTTTGGCCGCTAGCGGCGAAAATTGCACGGTTTTTGGCCGCTAGCGGCGAAAATCGCACGGTTTTTGGCCGCTAGCGGCGAAAATCGCGCTATTTGTGGCCGGTAGCAGCGAAAATCGCACTATTTTTGGCCGGTAGCGGCGAAAATCGCGTTTTTTGCCCGCCAGCTGCGAAAATCGCATGTTTTTCGCCGCTAGCGGCGAAAATTGCACGGTTTTTGGCCGGTAGCGGCGAAAATCGCACTATTTTTGCCCGCCAGCTGCAAAAATCGCATAGTTTCTGGCCGCTAGCAGCGAAAATCACACGGTTTTTGGCCGCAAGCGGCGAAAATCGCGCTATTTTTGGCCGGGATAGGCGAAAATCGCAATTTTTGCCCGCCAGGCTTCGAAAATCGCATGGTTTTTGGCCGCTAGAAGCGAAAATCGCGCGGTTTTTGGCCGCTAGCGGCGAAATTCGCACGATTTTTGGCTGCTAGCGTCGAAATTTGCACGATTTTTGGCCGCTAGCAGGCGAAAATCGCCCCATTTTTGGCCGCTAGCAGGGAAAATAGCCCCTTTTTTGGCCGCTAGCGGCGAAAATCGGTCGATTTTTGGCAGGTAGCGGCGAAATTCGCGCGATTTTTGCCCGCCAGCTGCAAAAATCGCATGGTTTCTGGCCGCTAGCGTTGAAAATAGCGCGGTTTTCGGCCGTTAGCCGCATAAACCGCTCGATTTTTGGCCGCTAGCGGCGAAAGTCGCACGGTTTTTGGCCGCTAGCAGGCGAAAATCGAGCTATTTTTGGTTGGTAGCGGCGAAAATCACGATTTTTGCCCGCCAGCTGCGAAAATCACATGTTTTTGCCCGCTAGCGGCGAGAATCGCGCGGTTTTTGGCCGCTAGCGGCGAGAATCGCGCGGTTTTTGGCCGCTAGCGGCGAGAATCGCGCGGTTTTTGGCCGGTAGCGGCGAAAATCGCGCTATTTTTGCCCGCCAGCTGCAAAAATCGCATAGTTTCTGGCCGCTAGCGGCGAAAATCGCGCGATTTTTGGCTGCTAGCGGCGAAATTCGCACGATTTTTGGCCGCTAGCGGCGAAATTCGCACGATTTTTGGCCGCTAGCGGCGAAATTTGCACGGTTTTTGGCCGCTAGCGGCGAAAATCGCGCTATTTTTGGCCGGTAGTGGCGAAAATCGCACGGTTTTTGGCCGCTAGCAGCGAAAATCGCATAGTTTTTGGCCGCTAGCAGCGAAAATCGCACGGTTTTTGGCCGGTAGCGGCGAAAATCGCACTATTTTTGCCCGGTAGCTGCAAAAATCGCATAGTTTCTGGCCGCTAGCGGCGAAAATCGGGCGATTTTTGGCCGCTAGCGGCAAAATTCGCACGACTTTTGGCCGCTAGTGGCGAAATTTGCACGATTTTTGGCCGCTAGCGGCAAAAATCTCCCTATTTTTGGCCGCTAGCTGCGAAAATAGCCCCTTTTTTGGCCGTTAGCGGCGAAAATCGGTCGATTTTTGGCAGGTAGTGGCGAAATTCGCACGATTTTTGCCCGCCAGCTGCAAAAATCGCATGGTTTCTGGCCGCTAGTGTCGAAAATAGTGCGGTTTTCGGCCGTTAGCCTCAAAAACCGCCTGATTTTTGGCCGCAAGCGGCGAAAATTGCATGGTTTTTGGACGCTAGCGGCGAAAATCGCGCTATTTTTGGCCGGTAGCGGCGAAAATCGCGATTTTTGCCCGCCAGCTGCGAAAATCGCATGGTTTTTGGCCGCTAGAGGCGAAAATCGCATGGTTTTTGGCCGCTAGAGGCGAAAATCGCGCGGTTTTTGGCCGGTAGTGGCGAAAATCGCGCTATTTTTGCCCGCCAGCTGCGAAAATCGCGCTATTTTTGCCCGCCAGCTGCAAAAATCGCAGTTTCTGGCCGCTAGCGTCGAAAATCGCGCGATTTTTGGTCGCTAGTGGCGAAATTCGCATGATTTTTGGCCACTAGCGTCGAAATTTGCACGATTTTTGGCCGCTAGCGGAGAAAATCGCCCCATTTTTGGCCGCAATCGGCGAAAATAGCCCGTTTTTGGCCGCTAGCGGCGAAAATCGGTCGATTTTTGGCAGGTAGCGGCGAAATTCGCGCGATTTTTGCCCGCCAGCTGCAAAAATCGCATGGTTTCTGGCCGCTAGCGTTGAAAATAGGGCGGTTTTCGGCCATTAGCCGCATAAACCGCTCGATTTTTGGCCGCTAGCGGCGAAAGTCGCACGGTTTTTGGCCGCTAGCGGCGAAAATCGAGCTATTTTTGGCCGGTAGCGGCGAAAATCGCGCTATTTTTGGCCGGTAGCGGCGAAAATCGTGATTTTTGCACGCCAGCTGCGAAAATCGCATGGTTTTTGGCCGCTAGAGGCGAAAATCGCGCTATTTTTGGACGGTAGCGGCGAAAATCGCGATTTTTGCCCGCCAGCTGCTAAAATCGCATGTTTTTGGCCGCTAGCGGCGAAAATCGCATGTTTTTGGCCCCTAGCGGCGAAAATCGCGCGGTTTATGGCCGGTAGCGGCGAAAATCGCGCTATTTTTGCCCGCCAGCTGCAAAAATCACATAGTTTCTGGCCGCCAGCGGCGAAAATCGGGCGATTTTTGGCCACTAGCGGCGAAATTCGCATGATTTTTGGCCGCTAGCATCGAAATTTGCACGATTTTTGGCAGCTAGCCGCGAAAATCGCCCCATTTTTGGCCGCTAGCGGCGAAAATAGCCTTTTTTTTTGGCCGCTAGCGGCGAAAATCGGTCAATTTTTGGCAGGTAGCGGCGAAAATCGCGCAATTTTTGCCCGCCAGCTGCAAAAATCGCATGGTTTCATCGCATGTGAGTACAGCACAGTATATAAAAGGAATTAAAGTTCATATTTAATGTCTTGTAGCTTTATCTTATTTCTACAAAAATATTGGATTGACGTTAATGAAATGCCCTTTCTGATGTGGCACCTTAGTAGCTCAACTTTCCTAGCGTACTGCACTGGTACCCAAGGGATATGGGTACCAGTGCAGTCTGGTACTGCAGTCAATATACCATCTGTGACCATCTCTACCCACTAAACAGGAAATGCCATGGTGGGATGCTTTCACACTTGGGGAGCATGGCACCTCCAATTATGAACAGATAAAATACGGCAGAACATCTTGTGAGGCTGCAAGCCGCAAAGGCAGGTTCTGAACTGCATCGTAACCCAACCAGCAGAGACATGAGGTAAACAAGCCTCCTTGCTGAGTGGGAGTGAAATTCACCAGTGAACTGACCTTCAAGTGGAGAACCAGATGCTAGGACTAGAGTATATGGCTACCATACACCAAAATCCATTTGCCAGTGGCAAGAAAGAGCATCAGAAATGAAAGGAATACTTTAAATATAACAAAATGCTATTTAATAAGCATGCACTTGACTAACAGTGCAGGATCCTGACACCTCCCAAACCAGAACTAAACACCACATAGTATTAACTACTGTATTATTGCTATGGCACTCTCGTTAATAGTACTTGTTCTGCCAACAAAAACACTACCCACAACAGGGAAAGACAAAAAAGTAACCCATCCATTAGGAGGAACTCAAAAACCTCAGAGAAGGCCCTGGTGGCTAACGGTCTTTGCTAATAGTACCAGGGAAGGGAGCCTGAAACAAAGCTGAAGCAGACTAGGCATCCAGGGACACACACAGCTACTAGCAAACATGTTTGAGCAGAGTTCAACATGAGAATGCCTCTACTGAGCAGGAAATCCAAAATGCCACAAGTCAGTAAAATATAAAAACTGATCTATGCAAGAGAGGAGTGCACCAGGCAAGAGAGTGAAGGCAGTGCACTTTGCTAGATCCTTGAGTGGCTGGTGTTGCCATCTGGTGGTGGTGGGATAAGTCAGTGAGGTAGTATATATTGGCTGTTCCTAGCTTTCTTTGGGGATTGATTATCAAAAATATCTTTAGCTCATTTTAAACTGTATGATCTCTGAATTTCATATGCTCACCTATCTCTATTAGGAACAAGATTCTATACCTTGCTCCCAGTAGGTCAAGATGCTTAAGCTCTGGGAACCCAGTGAATTACTTAGAAATAAGGCTTTTGAGTGTAGAGTAAAAGTGCCTTTCTGAGCTGGATGTTTGGCTACTCTTGAAGGCAATGTCCTGGTCTTCCCAAGGACAAGGACCAAACACAGCTAATACTTAGTTTATACAGATACTCTTTCCCAGCTAAATTATTTTACCCCTATTTAAAAGTTATGTTCAGCATAAAGTTTCAAGGAACAGTAGGAATGTGCCCAAGCTCAACTAGCTGTGAGAAAAGTGGTGATATAAACAAGGCAGTTGCATAAGATAAATTATTTAGTAATTGTTTGAACTCTTGCCATATTATGGTAAAATCAATTTTTTATATAAATGTGAAAGCTACATTACATATACTGTAATATAAAAAGTATAAGACAAATCACAAGTTAACAGTGTTGCTAATTGCATTATCTATTGGTGTTTACATACTGGCTGCAACTGTATTATATATATGTGTGTGTGTGTGTGTATATATATATATATATATACTGTATATAATAATGTAAAGAAATTGACTTCATACTGTGTACAGCGAAAGTTTTAATATTTGCTGTAACAAAAATTTTTATACTATTAAAGTACAAGCGGGTAAATTTGTATATATCAAAACATTATATGTTAGACATTTAAATGTTCTAAAAAACTATTATGAGGAAACACTTGAGAGAAGTCAGTATGATAATTCAGGATCCAACAAGTAACAGTCCATTGGTCATTATTATTAACAGATATTACCCAAAATTCCAAATCAGATTTTTTTTTTAAGTTTTTTAGAAGCATGATTTGAATGTTGCACAATACTAATTATTTTAATAAAAGGGCTGAAATTTGTTGTTGTACTTCCATAAGAAAAAAATGAGCATTGGGTAGTTAATTAGCTGATAAGTAATGCCAGTCCTTGTACTGTTATTAATTAATGTTAAGAAAATGGGTATTCGAATTAAATTAAAAAAATTACATTTAGGAATATTGCATGGAATATTATGCTTATTGATAAATCATTCCAACTGTATTGACCTTATTTGCATATAATTACAGCCCGAGAATATCAGAAGCATAAACAATTCGATGAATATAAATACAGTACATACAGGCAGCCACGAGAGAATAGAATTTGGAATTATATTTTAAAAGACTTTAATATTCACTATCAAACTAAAGAGGTTCAAGTTAGACATAATCAACTGTTAAATTCTGTGAGCAATGCCCAAGGTAAAACTTGGCAGGATATTTAATATACAGGTAACTACAGCTATAAAATTATAAATATTTTTACAATACTTGTATTAAACATCTTTTACAATTTGACTTCACACTTTACATATATTACATTCACAAAGTAATTTAAATTGAATGTTGAAATGACTTTCCAGTTCTCATTAAAAAAATTAAGGTCAGTATTTCTTTGCATTTAAGTAATAATGCTGAAATGGTATATATCTGTGGGAAGGACATACCAGGATGCCTGAGTGTTCAAATGAGAAGGCCAGCATCTTGGTACACATTATATAACATGCAACCATTATCCTCAGTTACGCTTTCCACCATAAGTTCAGCATTAATGAGCTCACAAGAAATGAGATAAATGTAAATAGCAATATGTTGCATAATCATCACTACATTAGAGGAAATAGAGTAGGCAGAATAATGTAACAATGAATAAAAATGAAGAGAGCATTCCACTACGTTCAATTCACTTTTTTACTTTTAACATGACTGATGTAAGTGAAAAGATATGATGTGGCTATATTGTAACAAATGTTAATGTTACAAGATAAAAAGAGATTTTATTGACAGCATAACATTCATGGTAAGTTTCAGCACAGGAAGGCAAAAATGTATAGTTGTTAAAACTAGAAAACCATGAATAGAGAGAGACATAGGAGAGAGCAGGAATTTAGTCGTATTTTCTGCTTAATCATGTAAAGGTGTGTACAAATAAGCAGTAAACATAGGAAAGTCAAATAATTTTACAAATAAGTGTTTAAATTACAGTACTATGATGCAAATCCAATCTTTAAAAACTGTCAAACTATATAGAGTACAGGGAGGTATTTTTTTTAATTTTATAGATAAAAATATTAACTGGTAATATATTATTAATCCCAATTTTCATTGAGTATGACAGCTGTCTATCATGAGGTTATAAGGAATTTGTTGTAATGGTCAGAGACTGTATCTATTGTTGTCCAAGACTGAATCATGTTCAAAATCACAATTTCACCCATTAGAATTGCATATGAATTAAATAATAATACATTTATATTTATATGTAACTACAGTATAAGATAAAATTGAATTTATTCTTCATATGTATATTTATATTTAATGTTGAAAATGTATGAATGCAGAGATGGATTAATTCAGTCTTAGACTAATCATTTTCTAATTGCATCGGGGTTGGAAGAAAGCTCGGCTCTCTCCAGCTTTAACTGAACTCATTTCAAAGTTTTACTCTGAACTTATCTCATCAGGCCATTATCCACCACCTAAATTTCATGTCCCTAAATTTATTTTGCATTTCACATGTAACTTACTACTACCATATCTACTGAATATAAATGTAAAGTTTGAACAGTAGCATAAACTGTGCTAGGGAACCACCTCAGTTGTTGCAGGGCTAGGGTCCACCCAGCACACTGCCTTCACACCAAGCCCTCTTGCCATTAACTTCACCATGACAAGGAACTTTTAAAATGGTTTTCTGCAAAGTATAGGAGTGGGGAGTTCGGGTACTTGATTCAAATGATAATATTCAGTATGGCACAAGAGAACATATTAAACATCTCAATGTTCTGTAAACTATCATAGTTCTGCAAATACTGGTTCTGTTAAATAAGACTTTTTTTCCTTCATTCTCTCTCTGCATAAGGAGTTCCATTGCTTAATTTCTTAATGGTGTGGTGCCCAGTCATTTGTGTGCATCAAAATTATAATTTCTACCTCTGTTTGGTTATCTGGCAGCAGATAGTCAGAGACTAATGATCACAAGACATACCTCCTCTAAGGTTAATAGCATACAGTGTGGTCTGATTCCTCTTGAATCGGGCCACTCCTTTAGTAGTGCTGCAGGGATTTTGTCTCCAACCTAGGCCTTGGTCTTGTGCTCTACAGTATTTATATTCATGCAAATAGTCTTGGTTGGGTACTTCCGAGGCAGCTCTCCTTAGCTGAATATTTTGATTCAGGGTGTAGAAGTCTTGTTTTCTCTTCTTTTTGTTTAGGTTCTGATTATACTGTACTCTCTCTCTGTCATTAGCAAGACAGAGATTTTCAGTGAGCACATGCTGAGCACACTCATTTTGCACCTAGAACTTTTTTTTATAGTGTGTGCCAGTATTCTTTATTCCTTGGGCTTTCACCTGCTGTCTCGAGTACTCTTCTTTTAAAGTTTGGGGTCAGTCTAACCACAGATGTGCAAGACCCAAGTGAGGGTGGATGAATCTTCCAGGACCTATTTTTGACTTGTAGCTTCTGACATTACAATACAGGTCAGACTGTGGGCTGCTCCTTTCTGTGTCAGTTGGTGTCTACTCTTAGGCTTCCTCCATTTTAATCAGGTAGTCAGATGACCCATGTCCATGTGAAAAGATACTTGTTGTACTGAGGTTTAAGGTTGATAGGCTTGGTGTTTGGACATTGTCCTAGGTCAGCTTTGGCTTTGATTTGGAACAACTGATGGCCTGGTTATAGAGGGGTATTTTAATACTCTCAGAGCTTTATTTTTGGGAGAAGAAGGGGCTGAGAACACAAATTTACATAATATAGAATGGATAAAAAAGTACAAAAACCTTTACTAATACATTACCTACTGAATTAGCTTGTTTTCACAAATGGTTTGTACCAAATTGTAACTTTGCTTAACACTTTTCAATGCAGGATTGTATGATTTAATTTGTTTTTGACTTCATCACTGTGTATCATATTAGGGGTTAAATTTAAGATTTTGCTCAATTAATGCAGCAATATGTGCAAATAGTGTGGGATAAAGATAAAGAAAAAATCTTAAATTTGTTTTTATATTCCTAATGATTTGATTACCTTTTATGTTACGAAAGCAAACATCTACAAATTTTCTAATATTAAAGGGAAACATTTATGAAAATCTCAATGGAACAGATTTCTCGTGGTCCAGAACGAGTTCACATACCACACTGCTATGTTGAATGACTCTAAGCTGGTTGCTTTATTCTATTTTATGCTTTATTCTTTATTCTTTATTGCTTTATTCTTTATTCTTTATTTTATTTTATTCTATTTTATTATTTTAGATATCACAAGTTTTATAAAATTTTGGGAGTTATACTTATTAATTTAAAGTATTTTTAGGTATTTACAGTATTTAAAGTATTTTTAGTATTTTTAGGAATTTACATTTATTTTACTGTCAGCAAAGTATGTCTGACTATAAACAGGAGTTAATATACTGTATCCTTAATTTTTGTATTATTGTATAGAAAACATTTTTTTTAATTGATAAATCATTGCATACATCTTAATTTTTCCTCTATGTAATTATATTTAATGTCATGCCATATCATAAACAACTAGAATATATCTTTCAGCCAACTGGGAAATATGTAGGCCAGACTAATTTGCCACCTATGGTGAACGAACACTTGTATCATGCATTTTATTGTGGTTTTAATCATCAGTTTGCAATTGCACTAACAGATCCCCCTCTAATAAAGACCGTACTCTAGGTATGATTCTCTCTATCATTCTTATGACTTTTACCTTGCTGGTTCACTGAATAATAAACATAAAACCAGCTGATGATAATCACCAAATTCCAGCTTTTAATGAATTTGCAAATATGGATCATTTGATATAAATAAACAAACATTAAGGTACAATTTAGATCAAGATTTCTCAGTTATCATCAGTGCTCTGTTACTAAAAATTGTATGTGCAAGATAAATCATAATCATTGAGGCCAACTATTCTGGACTTAGCGGTTCTACACAGATGAAGAAAAAGAATATATACGTTCACAGTGGTCTGGAAGTCTTAGGGAAAAACAGGAGAGGTTGCCACACCATCTTCACAGAGAACCACCAATTGTCACACCCTTAAATCCTCTTAAATACGCACCCTGTGTCAACTGTGTGCAGAAATGCATATGTGCAGATATATGTGTATACATGATGCAAATGCAGTGTGATTGTACTGTACAGTACAAAGTGTCTTAGAAATGTGCACTTGTATATGCATCTTTCATATAAATAGGCATGATAGGTAAAGTGCTTTAAAATTGATTGAGAAGGAAACAATTTGAGGATTGTACATTTGATATTGTGTAAACGTATATACAGTACATAATATTTTATAATGAAACAATGTCAGTGATCACCTGAATTTTTAATGGAATGACTGAGAAAGCCGTTACATGAATTTGCGAGTATTTTGTTAGTGATAAAGGCCATGCTCAATTGTGCTAATCTTTGGTATTTAAATTCAGATGATTAAGACAAGCAAATCTATTAATGCTTATTTGATTCATCTCATCGTGAAGCTGTAAAAGCACTTATGTTTTAATAGTGATTATACAACATTTGATTCATCTCAATATGTGAAGGTGTCAAAAGTACTGATGCTTTAACAGTGATAGTAAAGCATTTTGACTGGAAGCCAAAATGCCTCTCATGGTGGTGGCAGACAATTTAACAATGGTGCACTGCATCCTGTTGGAGTAATTAGCAGTCATTGAATGCTATGCATAGATTGTAACTAAATTATCCAATGCACTGATTCCTCTCCCTCTATTATTGTAAATAAAAAAATAATCAAACTTTAATATAAATTTTAGCAGATTAAAACATCTAATCCCCATTAGAGATTTACATTGTAAACTACTCTCAGTACTGACATCATCCACACTTAAGTTAAAAAAAAAAAATACTGTATTTACATACAAAATATTTCCTAATTGTTTATTAGTTAAAATCTTAATTATTATATCAGGCTTTAATGAACCTAATATTTTAAAATATTACAAAACAGAGACAACAACACACTTTAATACAGACACTAAACCAGGAAACCATGATTAGTGTACAAAGGATGAGCTTGCTCTTACCGACTTTGTGGGAGATCCCGACTCTGACCATCTTCGAGGATGAATGTCCTCTTTACTCTCTTGTCTTGGTGACAGAAGAAGAGTTTCCACTCCTTCAGGAATATCTTCTCCCTGTCCCCTTGTTATCCCGTCTGCTTTTACTCTTGGTCGTAAGGTACTTCGAAAGCCATCAAAAAAGTTCTTTTTAAGTTTGGGTGGACTAGAGGGTACATCAAGCTTATCTACTGATCCTTGCTTCTTAATAGGGACATAAGTAGGTATCCTAGATCCTTCAAATGATGAAGGTGGGGCTGGTGGAGGTGGTGGTGGTTTAGAGCTCATACTCAAAGTTGATGAACCAGTTGCCATAGGTGATGTAGGAGCATTAAATCCACTACTGCTGCTGCTACTTTGGCTGCAATAAACATTTATTTTGTGGTAACATTAATCCTAAATAGTAATTACTTATGTGAAACTAATATTCATAGTTTTGAATGTCGCACAATGTAAAAATATAACTTGCCAATGGAGTTTCAAACCTAAACCATGGGTAATCCCCTCTCAATAATCCATTTTCATAGCACAGTGGCAATAATTAAGTTACTAATCATATAACTTCTACCTGCTTGATTATAGTTATTTATATTATAAGAAACAAAAATGTGTGGTTGAAAATTGGTGAAAAATGGTGATAAGAGTAGTACTGCATATTTCAGTGAATATGTCTTAGGCTATTAAAAAAAAGGATGCACAGCAAATATTGCTGCAAAAAGATATGCCAAGTTATGTAAGAGAGAATGATTGTAAGGAGAATGGTTAGAGATGAAAATATTTAAAGAATGAGGAATTTGGAAGACAGTTAAGTGAGAACTGTAGGAAGAAGAAATTATTTTACAGAAAGGTTAACAATAGACATAGTGGGTTAAAAGGGGAAGGTAAATAGTGAACAATGTAGGTGGGATTATGTTGACAGATACTGGTATAAATTAACGAGTTCTTTAATTTCTTTTCACTTGAGAATGAACCATGGAGGTTCGAAACATTGTGCGATTTTGTAATTAGTGTAATATGTTCTTAAGTTATTAATTCTTTTCTTCACCTAAAAACAACATGACTTTTGGTGAACTCCTCTTCCAGCTAAACCCTGATGCAAGAACATTAGTAAGAAGGATAGAAGCCCTAAATCAGAAAATAGCAAATACGGAATATGCTGTCATATTTAATGAGACATGCATATTATTATTATATGCATATATAATAATGCATATAATAATGCATGTCTATATATATATATATATATATATTTTATTCAGGAAAGATCTGAAGAAATACTAGGTTGAAATAGGGCTGTTGATTTAAAAACAAATTAATGGATAACATAACAGACGGAAGATTGCCGTTTTGCATCAAATGTAGGTTAGACATATACATGAATAGGTTTGAGTGGATATAAATAGGAGCTACTTCTCATTGTATGACTCGATAGACATTCTGCAGTTCCTTCATCTTATTTTCTTATGTTTAGGAAGGCCATTTCATTATACTAACAATTTTGTTAGGTATGCAATATAAAGGATTCATGGTGAGTTACTTGTATACATTTATCTCGGGCTTCTCACCTAGAAGGAATATCAATGGTATTAGCTTTCTTTTTTGTGACTGGAGCACGGTGTGAAATGGGTGGCTGACTGAGAGATTTACGCAGAGAAGCATTCCAGCTGCCGCCTCGCTCTGGATGATCCGTTCTGTAAAATCATATGAAGTCAACACAATGAATAGAACTGTACATATATTCAGCCTCAAATTTAATGCATTAATCAATGTAATTATTATCTGAGAATTACTTTCTTGCAAAATAAACTCGTTTTAAATTTACATCAATGCTCTTCCATGAAATTAATAGCAATTACCGCACACAAACAACTTGCCCCCACACTTTATTTCATTATACTCTATATATCATATTTAAGATTACTTTTATAGTATATTGCCTTTTACAGTTCACAAATTTTATTTATCCTGGTTTATTTTATATATTTTTTTGGCATGAAATCTTGAGACAGTTAAGCCTGTAAAAAGAATCCAAATACAAGGGTGGAAGAATCTAACAATTGGTCAAGACTCATTATGCCTGTCATGTAAACATTAAAACAAAAACTACAGTCTTTCAGTATTAATTGTTATCTTAAAATAGTGTGTTTAGGATGTCATCATTACTACATCAAAGGCATGCTGGAAAAATATTCTTAAGAAGCAAAGCACATTAAAGGCAACTGTTAGCAAGGAGCACTGTTACTAAGCCATACTGTATCTGCCAAAGAAGATTCAACAGGTGTTTTATATGTAAAAATGAAACACCTTTTTTCAATAACTTTAAACTACTGTACTTTTGTGACTTATCCTAAAGACTCCCAAGCAATTTTCCCACTGCACAGCTAGTTTAATTGCCAGATAATATTTTTTTTAGCATGATATAAGATTTTAAGTAAAAAAATCACATATGAGTATACAGTATATATATACAGTATATATATATATATGTTTAATAACATTTATTATTATGTTGTTAATTGCTAAAATTTGCATGTGTTTTATTATAAGTGATTAATGCAAGCTTATTTAAACAAAAATTGCCACATTTGATGTATAACTGCTGATGGATCTACTGTACATTATTACGTTCAACGACACCACAGTGAACCGAACATTTTATTAACTACCACAATAAATTATTCTAAAAGACAGATAATAAAGGTTATTACAAATATCATGTCTAATTAAAAAAGAGCTTTATAGGTTATCTACGCTGCTACTGTGCCCAAGTTATAACTCAAAACTGTACTAGGCTACAGCTAAAATTCTTTGCAATGCTAAGCGCTTATCTTTTGTAATTTCAAGAGGCAAAACATGAAGAAAAGTGTAGAGGTGCTATAAAAATATGTCTTTTAAAAAACAAACTTTAATAATCTTGAATTTTTCATTAATTATGGGTTTTAGAGTACAGTATAATATTATACTGGTACGTGTGTGCGTGTGTATGTATGTATGTATGTATGTATATATATGTCGTACCTAGTAGCCAGAACGCACTTCTCAGCCTACTATGCAAGGCCCGATTTGCCTAATATGCCAAGTTTTCCTGAATTAATATATTTTCTCGATTTTTTTTCTTATGAAATGATAAAGCTACCCATTTCATTATGTATGAAGTCAATTTTTTTTTATTGGAGTTAAAATTAACGTAGATATATGACCAAACCTAACCAACCCCACCTAATCTAACCTAACCTATCTTTATAGGTTAGGTTAGGTTAGGTAGCCGAAAAAGTTAGGTTAGGTTAGGTAGGTTAGGTAGTCGAAAAACAATTAATTCATGAAAACTTGGCTTATTAGGCAAATTGGGCCTTGCATAGTAGGCTGAGAAGTGCGTTCTGGCTACTAGGTACGACATATATATATATATATGTTGTACCTAATAGCCAGAACGCACTTCTCTGCCTACTATGCAAGGCCCGATTTACCTAATAAGCCAAGTTTTCCTGAATTGATATATTTTCTCCAATTTTTTTCTTATGAAATGATACAGACACCCATTTCATTATGTATGAGGTGAAATATTTTTTATTGGAGTTAAAATTAACATAGATATATGACCGAACCTAACCAACCCTACCTAACCTAACCTAACCTATCTTTATAGGTTAGGTTAGGTAGCCCAAAAAGTAAGGTTAGGTTAGGTTAGGTAGGTTAGGTAGTCGAAAACACATTAATTCATGAAAACTTGGCTTATTAGGCAAATCGGGCCTTGCATAGTAGGCTGAGAAGTGCGTTCTGGCTACTAGGTACGACATATATATATATATATATGTTGTACCTAGTAGCCAGAACACAGTTCTTGGTCTACTATTCAAGGCCTGATTTGCTTAATAAGCCAAGTTTTCCAGAATTTCAATATTTTTCAAATTTTTTCTTATGAAATGATAAAGCTATTCATTTCATTATGTATGAGCTAATTTTTTTTAAAATTTGAGTTAAAACTAACGTAGATATATGACCGAACCTAACCAACCCTACCTAACCTAACCTAACTTATCTTAACCTAACCTAAACTAACATAACTAAATCAATATTTTATGTTCTTAATATAATATAATAATAATAATTAAAATAAACCAATAGGAAACAATTTATTGAAAATAAAGAAAATCACTTGGCCTATTAGGCAAATCAGGCCTTGCATAGTAGGCCGAGAAGTGCGTTCTGGCTACTAGGTACGATATATATACTCTAGGTATGTATGTGTGTATGTATATATGTATATTACACCATTAAGTTGTCTCCACAGTTTCAACTTGATTTTCTAGCATGTTTAATTTACACAGGTACTAAGTTCAGACTAAGCTAAATATTATTCTACCATCAATACTGTATTATGAAGCATGGAAATTCTATGTTGAATCTTCATTGCTACAGAAATATATGCCTGAAAGGGTATACAAATACTGTACCTTGCAAGCTGTACATTTACAATTATTTGTGAAATAATTATATATATTGATCCTTCAGTAATAATTAACTTTCTTTAATTTTTAAAACCCTTAATTTTGCTTGTACAATCTATACAAAAATAAGTCAATAATACTAAATTAAATACATAATGAACACAGTACGGTATATATAGTATATATATTTTACAATCGAAGTTTCTCTTGTTAATCTTAGTTTCAAGATGAAAATATTATATCAAAGTGATAACAACCTCTTGTAAAATCAGAACTTTATTATCCTTCATCATTCCATTTTGAATGACAAATCTAATATCATCAAATCTAAAAAGGTAAAATAAAAAGAGTATGCAAAACAAATTACTGAAATTAAGTTAAAAACACATTTAAAGTTTAAGCATAAAGCTTAAAGATTAAAATTTGGATAAATAGAAGAACTGTTGTAAACTTTAGTTAAAATATACAGGTAAAAACTTGGTAATAAATGAGATAAATGGATTATAACAAACTACCCATGTTAATGGCTGAATAAGATGGTTATTGACAAAATACAAAAGTTATAACAAGCACGTACATCACTTATTTCATGAAAAATAAACAGTAGAAAACTCTCACACAAATTAATAAAAAACTGCTAAAGGCTTCAAAAATATTATGAAGAAGTATAATTTCAGATTTTACAAGATATTTGCCATCACTTTGGTGTTCATTTTCATCGTGACAAAATATATACAGTATATACAATTACACATGCATGTATGAACAGTCATTTTCAAGGATCAACATAACAATTATGTCACTTTTCAAAGGACAGTTTGGGAAGACATGACAGAACATTCAACTCATGTACTTACTATGTGATCCAAATACACAAGGTTTGGTTTAATCTGGAGTCTTGTAAAAAAAACTCCAGTAGGAAGCTGGGGGTCTGCATCTAGTAAGTTAGTTATGCTATGGTATATTATCATCTTTTATATCAGTGTTTAATTAGATTGTATCAAATTTCTGTATAGGATGCTATATTTATCTTGTTAAATATGGGCAGTCGAGTAATTTTTAATTTTTTTTACTGGACCTTAATTCAACTTTTAATGCCTAATTTGTGAGCATAAACAGCAGTAATTCATCCCGATTTCTTACTGCCATCTTTGTCATCCAAAAGGCAGAGCACAAGTAGACAGAGCACATGAAGGATAAAGTTGTGTTTGTCATCAGGGTATTATGTCACCTGATCATCCATTCACGCCCAGTCAAACAGGTGTACTGTACATATGAAAATAGTATCCAGTGCCTCATATTCAATTACTCTCATGCAATCGAGCAAAGAGGCACACGTTAGTCCTTACCCTTCGGCATCACTTGCCAAGGATTAAGGGACTTCATGTTTCATTCTATTTGATTATGTAATGTAAGTCAGTTATATGTTAAATACTATATATATATATATATATATATATATATATATATATATATATATATATATATATATATATATATATATATATATATATATATATATATATATATATAATTAAAGTGATTCTTCTTACGTAGTATTTTTGTTAGTTCATTAATTATAAAATTACGATGACTTGCAACTATACATCATAATTCATGCATTGATGAGTTCTCACTTAATTTCTACTTAAAAAATACACTCTCCTCCAAATATAAAGAATCAGAAGTTAAAAACTGGTAAGCTCTGAAAACATTGTTAAGTTCATTCACAATCTAAACTCAGACCGAAGGTTTTTGACTTGCCAGGGAGTAAAGTCTTTGTTGCACAAACTAATCACTACGTATCAAAGAAAAATCAAAACAATGTATTTTAATTTCCATTCTAAACAGTGCATGATGTAGGTCAAAACAACATACCATAATTGGAGAGAGATGTTTTATTACAATTTTGTGTTAATTTAAATATTTTGATACTTCTTTAATTAATAATAAACATCTAAGCATCAAAAATCATACTGATTAAAATGAGTCAAATTAAAAATTTCTTGAATATTGTCCAACTAGAGTAGTACTCAGTGTTCTTCATCATTATATTTTTAACAAAAAGTTTCCAGTATGAACATTTTGTAAATCACTCCACTGGAATACTTTACTGTTCTTTAGTAATGAATTCCAAGACTCAATCTGTTTACTGTATGGTCTACTTTTTCCAGTCCTGCAATCATGAGTTTTTTGGCCAGCCTGTCATGACTCTACAATAATACTGTAACGTATAAAGTTAAATTTAAGTTAACTTTATTAGATTTATTAATCTTAGATACCTGATCAGTATTTATAATCTGAACAGTTTATCTTTTTTAGTATGCTCGGAAAGTAGCTTCATTTCTTATGAGGGTAGTCTTCTATAAGATCTCCAGCCAAAACGTATACTTTTTTAGTGCTGCAGAAAGAGTCCTAAAAGCTTCTATATGTTTAACTTGATGTCCTATAAATATATTGCCTCTTGCACTTTGAAAAAGATAAGATAATTACAAGGAGAAAACACTAAACCAGTAAGACTATATAGCACTAAAAAAAAAAAAAAAAAAAAGTGAGGCTTATGACAGCAAGTATATGTAAGTGAGAGAGTAGAAAGTACTGCAATTAGACAGAAATCCCAAAGTAAAAGAAATGAAGAAAAAACAAAATTTAAAAATGGTATTCACTGCAAGAGCAATGTAAATGTAAAGAACATGGTACCAACATTCTGGTGACTGAAATGAAACCATAGTCCAATGAAAGAGAAAGGAATACTCATACAATTTTTGTGTTACTGAAAAAACAAATTTAAGAAACAATGAAAACTTGTAGTACAATTGGCTTCATTCTCGACTTGCAATCATGAGTCTCGGGTTAATTTCCTGGGTAGAATAAAACTGGTTGGGCATTTTTCCTTTCATCTACTGCATCTGTTTACCAAGCAGTAAATAGATACCTGGGAGTCAGGCAACTGTTGTCGGGTTACATCCTGGGGAGGGTCAGTAATTCAACCTTGGGTGGGTGGGTACAGGCCTTGATACAAGCCTAAGGTATACAAACACACATGCTTTTTGTCCCCGAGAAAACAAATTATTTTTTAACAAGCTCTCAAATTTCAATAGCCAAATTCAGTTAACATAAAAGAAAAAAAATGCTACTATCCAAGATCAAAGAACTTACCCACATCTGCAGCTGTAACTACCATTTACTAACTGCTGTGTAATGCATGTTCTTCATAACACACTGCTTTGTAAACATATTACTGTTTAGTTTTACTATTACGTAGAAGGTTAGGGGGAAATTTACCTATTATTTTATGCTTTTTACATTTTTAGTAAAAAAAAAAAAAAAATCCAATTACAGTGCTTCCAATGTAAATGAAACTACCAATGCAAACTATTTAGTTCATGTGGGAAAATCTTGGTTACTTTTGCATATTATGAAGTTATTTGGGAAATTCTTACATCCTAAATAGTATTTCATAACTTAAAATCATGCACATACTGCCTCTAATTTTTTGAAAGAAAACTAAATTTGGAAGAGAGTGTATACATAGTTGCATAGTATGATGGAAGTCCCATATTCCCTAATTTCAACAGGGAACAGCTCTACCCACATAAAGCAAATTACAAAGTAAAAGCTTTACTTTCATGGTGCTTTGGGAATGGCAAAAAAAGTTTCAGGATGGCCAAGCTTACTGAACAGCCAAACTTCTATGCACCAGGATACTAGAACAATACAAACAGTAATGTTATATTATGTGTTCATTTGCATATCCTCTAAGAGATGTACATATGTAAACAGATGTACTTGTAAACATATTTATATAAAAAGGCATGGGAAAAATCACCAACTTTATTCATCATACCATATTTTATATACAAACACAGAGTCCTCAGGTATAAGGGTAATTAATTTGGATGCAACTGTACAATCACCTGTATATAATATGCATTAATATCCTCACTGAACAGCCTTCTTTGAGTTACTGCAGAAATCTATGGATTCAGAGTTCTAAAGAACTATTTATTCTTGCATTAAAAACTTTGATACCAACTTTTATTCTTGAATTTGGTTCATACAATTTCAAACTGTATTTGCTAGCAACCAGTAGTAACTTGGACAACATTTATCCACTCTCCCCTGTCCCTCCATAGAAGGGGTAATCAGCGGAGAATGGCAACCAAGATAATGAGACTCGAAAAGTGCTGTGGCGGCCGCCATTGTCGCACCACAGTACTTGATGAGGGATACTACTTGTGTTGCTGTCTTACATCACCAACTGATATTAACAACAGTGACTGTACTTAAACTCCTATTGTACAGTTTAATAAATTCTACATCCTACAGCTTATAAAAAATGGCATCAAGAAAGAACTAAGAAATGTGAATGATTATGACAAAACTTAAGTACTGTACTGTTAAATGATATGAAATATTTATTTAAAATATTGCAATGCAACTCCATTTAATCAATAAGACAGTACATATGTATTATGATTTGATTTGAATTTACAAGTTTTATGTAACTTGTTGAGAATTCAGGAATCTTCATCTTTCACATAAGAGAATGAGCTTGCAAGTGGTACTGGATTGGTTACTTATAATTAAAGAGATCCACATCTCCCTTACAAAAATAAAAAAGTGCAAAAAAAGCACTAGAAAAATCAAAGAATTCCTTACATCTTCCAAATAATGTGGAGTTTAAATGTAATAAAAATTTATACAAATAAATAATGAATCATATATAATTAGTCTTTAAGTAAATATTTTGTTGTTATATTCTATAATCCCTAGGCATAACTGGGCTCCAATGAGACATCACATTCATTAACAAACTTTCTTAACAACTCTCACATTATTGTCAGTAGATACAAACAGTAATAATAAGATGAAAGAGGCAGCCAAACTGGCTTCCCTTTTATATGGCACAAGTCAGTAATTTGATTAAAATATTTGCTGAACAGACCTTCTCACACAGGACACTTATTCCGTAGTTTATGCGAAGACAACTTACTCTCACTTCCAGTGTTAAAGTTGAAAGTCAAGCATGGCAAATTTAAGGTTATAAACATTTTATGTTTTAAATATTTGTGTACTTTCTTTACATACAAACAAAAATGGTTTAAATTTTAGTACACAAACTTGTTTTTAGGATTAATAATTTTTTTACAGGTTCCTATTGTAGCCATTTTTAAAATTCCCAATTTTTGAAAATAAAATAGAATTTTCAAATACCATCTCAACAATTTAAGTTTTCTCCACACTATTCATAGAAATCATTTATC
Organism: Procambarus clarkii; assembly: GCF_040958095.1. Taxonomy (NCBI): domain Eukaryota; kingdom Metazoa; phylum Arthropoda; class Malacostraca; order Decapoda; family Cambaridae; genus Procambarus; species Procambarus clarkii. Next base: position 39,752,009 of record NC_091183.1, on the reverse strand, counting down.
AAACTAATCTATATAACTAGTGGAATTTTTGAAAGGTAAGAATAGAGATCCAGTGTGGGAATCATGGTAATATCTGCACCAGCCATGAAACCTTGGTATCTGAGTCTTCGTATTTCCTCCATCACCACTAGTGTGTAAGTTAACCATTCCACCATTTCTTAAGTGTAATCTTTACAAACCATACACAAATATCAGTTTTCCGCCACCCTTTTAATACCATACTCATCTCCACTGCCATCTACAGTAAAACTATTCCAATGTCAATCTCCTCCACCATAAATCTGCATGCATGACTATAACCACTCCACCTATGATGAAAAAGTACTTACACATTCTTGGTTTGCCCCTTTTGGTATTCAATTGGGGATTGAATAGCCTTGAGGAAGTCCTTTTGAGTTTGAAGAAGGTGTCTAATCTGTGAAACCCACTGGTTTCTGTCATCATCCGTGGCTCCTTGACACACAACAGCGAGGTTAGGTTTCCGAGGGTCGGCCGACTTCAACAGAAATTTCAATGGGTCTCCATCATCAACCTTTTCTTCTAATGTCATTTTGTTGACCTAAAAGAAAAGCAGAAGCTGCATGCTAAATAGTATTGCAACTGGCACACTACAGTACAGTACTTTAATCCTTTAACCACTGCAATGCTTAGTGCCTTAGGTGCTCGATGGGTGGTGCATTTTTGTTAAGCAACATTTTAATGTTTTTAATATTTTTTCACTCTGTGATTTGAAATGAAAATTGTTGAGCTAGACAATATTTTGAAATTTTTTTTATTTTTTTTTTTTTACATTTTCAGTTAATGTTAATTCATTAACAATTGCATCATGATGTAATGCAACAAGAAACAATTGTGCAGTGCAAGGGTTAAAGCATATTTTATTTTTCTGAATTCATGAAACATAAATAAAGAATGGCATTTTTTTTCATGTCTTAAATGTAATGTAATATTATGTCAAGCTATGATGCTCAAGGTCTGCATGCAAAATAAACACTGTTCCACTCTCAGATTATATACTACTAACTCTTCCATCTGTGACACATTCTCTTGTGTTGACGAGGGTGGTATTTGCCATTAGCTACTAATCAAGTTCAGTTTAATGAGTGAATAGACAAAACAGCCAGTTTTTGAAATGGAGATTCTTCAGGAAATATGTTTTTAAGAGTCCATTGAAAAAATAGTTACCATAATTTAATAAATTAATAAAAGTACAGTTTGACAAGAAGAGCAATACATATACAGTATATACACATGTAAAAGTGCTTCAGTTGACAGTATTGCTATGCCAGTGTGCTGGACTGTGGAATTAAAGTTAAAGGGTGACAAATAAAGAGTAGTAAATTCCCTAAACTGGGTAGGTAATATCATCACAATAAGGTTAGGACAAACTAGGTTGTACAGCAAATGTTAGGACAAGTTTAAGCAAAAGCCCTGAGAATGATGCAGATATTGCTTTAAGCAGAGCACAGCAGGAGAAGAGAGGAGAGTGTATGACACAGATATGTTAGACAAGAATAACCGAGTTAAGTGAAAGGTGTTAGTTGACAAAGAGAAGTAAAAACAACATAAGGTATGGGAGCTATCCATCATGGACTGCTAAAAGGAAGCAAGGGTGGGAAACAAGAGCATGTTAAGAGGTGTAACTGGAATGACAGGAACGTCAAATTCCCCACCATTCCCGAAAGATTGTATATAAAAAAGTTGAACTTGTATATTAAATATACAGTACATACAGATGAATATTGCAGCAAGTACATTCTGTTGGAGCAACACTGGACCAATGTTATCAACAGTGAATCAGTGTTAGTGACACTGAACCAACAGTGCTTCAACAAATTTCCAATCATCTCTGGCTTCTACTGTACAAAGAACTCTGTGCTGACAAATATTTACTAATTTATGACTAACCTGTAAATGGCTTCTATATGCATAAACTGGATTAGAAAATTGGTTCTTCTTCCGACCACTTTCAGAAAAGATGATGGATTGTTCAAACAAAAACACCATTAAATCTTTCCCTCGGAAATTGTGACCAGATGTTCCTTCACAACACAACAATGGGCCATATAGCAGGAGTTTGCCCTGAGACATAATTTTGCCCTGAAGGAAAAATACAGATAATTAGTAAAAAAAAAAATATTTGTAACGGTTATTATCTGGAAAAAAAAGATAAATGAAACTAGACATTTTGCCATCTATTGTCCCATTAGGAACAATGAGTTTTTAAAGGAAGCAAAGAATCAAACACACACTGTAATTGTTCTGTAATTAATTATTAACTGTATTAAAAACTGTAATTAATTAACTGTAACTGTAATTGTAACACTGTAATTGTTCTGTAATTAATTATTAACTGTATTAAAAACTGTAAAAAATTAAAAACTGTAATTAATACACATTGTTCTGTGTAATTACACTTAGGTAATTACACAGAACAACCCGCTGATCTGAAGTTCAATCCTAGACTTGAATTCCTTTCCTAAACCTGTAAATTAGAAAATGTTCATATCATTATTTTTAACAAATGAAGTTAGTGACTTAGTTTCCATATACTTCCTTACTAACTATTAATGGGTCTTCATGATATCTAAACCCTGCCAAATTAGAAACAACAAAGTAGATGAAAAACTGTATACAAATCTTTCAATATATGGATGAAGAAAACCACAAACCACAAATTGTAGATTGATATCACAGTAAACAAGACCTCCCTCACCCTTGGTGGGTGGTTAAATGAGTGTACTAAATGAAATAACTACTACATTATAAAGAGGACTCCTGTATGAATTATATAAACTGTTATATTCAAGACACCTCTACTTACGTCAAAACCTTGTAACCGTCCAACATTCATCATGTCATTGGCCGCTTTTGGTACAACAATCATGATGTTCAGCGCTCTTTTGATGCTCTCTGCTTCCTGTTGTAGTCCAGCTCTCTCTGTATGTTTGTGGATGTCTCTCAAGAGCAGTTGGTATTTCATCAGTCTTTGCACTGGCTTGATTAATAAATCTGGTAACTGGAGCTTGTGGCCTAATTTTTGTCTCAGTTCCTGAAGAGAAATCAGTTTTCAAAATATTATTTTGCTCACCAGTATATGAGAGATTTAAAAGCCTGGCCCTGAGTGTCTTGAAATTTCAGGTGAGCTCAATATATTTTGATGTATTAAAAATAAAGGGCATCTGTATGTGCTGTTTACATTTTTTTGTTTTATATAAATAGGGGCAACATTCAAGGTTTACTTCCATTAGATTACAGTATATAGAAATTGTGCAAATATATATATATTTTTTTTTAATGTTCCTTTTCTTAAATTCCAAGGTACCTATTTACTACCATATAAGGAAATTTTCTCGATATCTTGTCCTGAATGGGACTAGAACTAAAAATTAGATATCTCGGCTTACAGTACTCTGTGTGACCCAACAACAACTTTCATACAGTGAAGGCTTCCATACTAAGCAACACTAAACCATCACCATTACATACCTCAAAATAATTGGAGTACTCAGATACAATATATTCGGATGTAGGTTTGTTTTGACAGTACTTTATGTATATTTGAAGCCTCTTCTCACTGCGTTGGAAAACTCCTCCAATTTCTTCTGGGTGTTCTAAACATCGTTCTATGTTCTTCATAAAGAAGCTGGAAATGTAATAGGTATATAAAGATTAATGGATTCATAATGAAATAACCTCTTATATAAAGCATTAGTACTGTAATAAGTACAGTAACATAAAACATAACATAATAAGCACTTACTCTCTATGCCACTCATAAATGGCTTCCAAATTTCCAAATACCATCTTGTCCTTCCCATCTTTCAGGTCTTCTGGCATTTTTACCTCTGACTCTGGATTACGCATCTCTATGATATAACCTTCAACTACATCTGCTAGGTCTCGGACATAAAGACGTTCTGTTTCCACCAACTCCGCAATTACAAATTGTCGTTTATGAAGTTCTCGCTGTTCTTTTGTCATATCACAATCACCTGCAGATATATTTTAAAGTAGGCCTAATGAAATGGTAATAGAAATGATAATGCCATACATAGAGCTGAATTTCTTTTTCATCAAAATTTTACACTTTGTAAGATTTCTAAAAAATATAATTTTCCGAATTAAGTCAAAAGTTAACTACAAAACCTTCTAGGAGATACAAACCCGGACTAGAATCTTGTACAAGAAGTGAATGAGGTAGGGCTGAGGCCCCCAAATCGGCATCATCTGACAGTTGAGAGGTTAAGAGAGCACCTTGAGAGGGTAAGGGAGACGAGGCTTCATCACCAGAGCACCCATCTCCTGAACTTCTCCATTCTTTCAAGCGTTCACTAGTTTCAGAATGCTGTTCCTGTTGAAAGAAATTAAACTGTTATTATTGAAGTTATAATACAGTAGTTAAACTAGTTATACAAACATAAAGTTCCTCATGTTTTCCTTATGAACTTTAAATAGCTAATGAACAGTGATGTTTTTATTTTTAAAGTTTTAAATTCTATTTCTAATGACAACTTTTTTCATTACCAATGCCAAGATTTCATATTTAAAAATACAGCTTTGAGTAAATATGAAAAGCACCTTTCTGAGCAATACCATTTGATTGCCCCATTAGGCAAGATCTGTTGGATTATCTGAACAAGGATCATGAGAGTTAAGTAGGTAACATTCTCAGCACCAACACTGCTAGGAACTTTTCAAGCTGTCCCTGCAGGGTTTTAACCTATCCAGCTGCTCCATAAGCTTAAATCTGGCTTTTCCCTGAATACAGGGCCATTGTGTAATACAATTACTATACTGTATAGACATATAGTACTGACATGTGAAAGGAAGAAAACACTCATTAGCAGATTTATATTTACAATCCAGATTCACCGATATCTTTGACACTCAGATGCCTGAGAGGGAAAAAATCCCATTCTCTGTGCTAACACAGGGATCATGGAAAGTGGATGTGCACTTACTTTTCACGAAACCAGCCTGCCAAAAGCAGCCGAGAGACTAGGTTATTACCGACATTTTGGACAACATCATGATTGAAAGTGATAAAAATGCCACTTATGAATGATTTTGACTTCATATAGGTTTATATTCAAACATATAGGTTTAATTTTTTTTATTGATGGCAGTGATACTGCAAAGTGTGGGACAGGTTGCAAGTGGTATGGTTGGTCAGTTGTGATCACTTTGATGACACAATGCCATGTGATTATTCCACACCAGATGGTATACCACCAACTTTTTTCAGTCGACCATTTCATCATCCACATTCGCCTAAAGCTAATCATGACCCAGCTCGTATGAGTGGGCTACCGTATGTTATTGGGCACTGAGGAGAGGGAGGATGGTCAAAATGATACCACACGGCACCCTACACTACTGAAAACTTCTCTTGGCCTCTGAGCTGTAGCTGGTCATGACCAATCTGCAGATGGTCATCGCTCACCTGCTGCTGACCATGCCCACCGGCACCTGCAAGTGGTAGGGGTGACCAAAACTTCATCAAAGAGTAATTCCAGAGTGTGAGGATGACAATGACGATAAGGGTACAGTTGATGTTGGAAGTTAGGGGTCGCATGCAGGAATACAAATCATCATTACCAGAGTCATATCCAACTTGCTGCATTTTACAGCCAACTTAACTGTATGCAGTCACAAAAAAGGTGCAAGTCACTAACAAGCACAGTGTCTTCATGGCTGACCTGTACCCAACTTAAGTATCAATAAAATTATGGTGGAAATAGATACCATGATTTTTGTGCCAAAAAATTAAGTAACACTTCAAATTCACTTGTGCTTACATGATAAAAACTATGGCTTATATGGATAAACATGAAAGTGAATGAACTATGTATGTTTGGCCTTGATGCCAACGATACATGATAAAAAACATATTCCTCTTCTAGTTATCCAGGACTGGATTAAGCTAATCTAATCATCACCTGGTAACTAATAACTACAGAAACTACTTGAGAAGTATTAAGTGGTGCCAGGGTGAAAAATGTCACTTGTCTGTCTTGATTATTGTTTAGAAGCCAGAACAGATCTTACCTTAGAGATAAACTGAATACAAAACTGTTGTTCAGAAATACTGTACTATAGTTCTATTGCTGAACCCAGGATAGTTTTCATAAACATCTTACATGACAGCTTGCAGTTTTTTCTATATGCCAGACAGTAGTTTTCTCGTTTCTTGTTGTTCTCTCGCTATATGTACGTTGCCTTGTGTTTGGGTGGTCATTCACCAGAATGGAGGATAAATCAAGGGATGTTATTCCTGAAATATGCTGTTTGCACCAGCTTAAAGTTTTCCTGAATTTTTTCTCAAAGCTCTGGGACAAACCCCGAGTTAACTTTGGAGGTGAAAAAGTATTTTTGGTTGAATCATTGATGGAATTTTCTTTATTTGCTTCCATTTTTCAACTTGTATTTAAAATATTTATATCTGAAATTATTGTTTTCCATAAATAAAAACTGGAAATGTGTAATTGACACATAAATGAAGAGTGCATACGAGTGTTAATTTGCTATTTTTAGCTTTACAGAAGCTAAAATTATTAGCTAAGCTAAGAGTTATCTCAATCCTTCTATTTTCTCCCTATTTAGTCACTTCATTAAATTATCATAAGTTTTATATCACTTTGACATTCATGAAGTCTGTTTACAACATTGTTAATCTCCAATTATTTTATACAGTACTGTAGTAGCCAAGAATTGAAAAATATTCTCATCATGCATTCATAAAACCAAGCATCAGGTACTCGCAATTATTTTCAGTGACTTCTCTTATTCACTCACGTAATGCAGTACAGTACTTTATTTTATGGTCTATCCAAAAATAATTTTTCTATCTACTCATGTTGTTACACACAGAGATCACACTAACGTGATGCATCAAATGAACAAATCCACAAGGGCCGTGACGAGGATTCGAATCCTCGTCACGGCCCTTGTGGATTTGTTCATTTACTCATGTTGTTTGTTGGTGCACAACTGATAAATGCATATATGTATTTTATAGTGTATATGGGAGTATATACACAGTGTACTGCTGACTGAAGCCAAAATTTGTAATGGACCCTTCTGCAAAAATTGCAGGTTGTTGCTGTCTTTAATTTTTTGTTATTTTATAACAGACGTAATTGTGTTTTTAACAGTACAAATCAGTCAAAAAATTTTCCAACATTTGATATAAAAATCACTAGGTAAAATTTTTAATTTGTTTATAATTTTTTATCTTTTTTTAACATCAAATTTCAATCCAGTGATTACATGAGCTCACTCCACCTGATGTCTTTTGTTATTTTCCACTATACTAAAATATAATGATCATACTACTGTTCCAGAATGAAATTCTCCCTCTGCTGCCTCTCTTTCTGGTATGGTACAGAACGTATACGTTATAACAAGTTCTGTTTAAGCTGAAATTCACTGTATAATGTAAAAAAATACACGATTCTGCTTGTTTCAAAATTATATTGGTAATATGAATTATTAAATTTTCTGGTATGGTAGATTCACTGGTTTGATGCAAGAGTTTGAGAATGAAAATCGAGAACAAATGTGAGAGAAAACCAGCAAGAGTCAAGGTGGTGGTGATAACCCTGCAGCTTTCAGGAAACTGCAGCAATCACAAATGAACAACTCAACCTTGATACATATAAAGATAACGAGCACAGTTATCAAACAACTATTTATTTCACTTCTTAACAGATAAGTTTGTATATTAATGAATAACTATTAAACAACAATTTAAAAAAACAAAATGATTATACATTAAACTGTTAAAGACAGTAATACTGTGAATGAAAAATGCACAACTGATCATAAAGTTTTGTTGCAATAGCTTGAATTCCATAGCTTGTGTTTCTACAATTTCTAAGAAAAGAAATCCAGTGATGATAACTGGAGAAGGAAGGAAGGGGAGGAGGAATGGGGGAGGGATTATGGCAAGGGGGATGAAGGAGAGGGGGGTGAGGGAGGGAAGAAAAAAATTGGAAATAAATGGTAAAGGAAGAGGAATGGGGGAGGAAGTAATAGTGTGGATGGGAGGGGGAAACCAGGGTTGAAGAGAGGATAGGAAGGGTGGAGGGGGGGAGTAGGCTACAACACCAGGAGAACTGCAGTGTTACAATGCTTGTTTATCAATGTTATCTTCTTGAGGTTATCTTGAGATGATTTTGGGGCTTAGCGTCCCTGCAGCCCAGTCCTTGACCAGACCTCCATTTTGTTACACACTCCCAGGAAGCAGATCATAGTAGCTGTCTAACTCCCAGGTACCTATTTACTGTTAGGTGAACAGGTGCATCAGGATGAAAGAAACTGCCCATTTGTTGACGCCTCCATTGGGAATCGAACCCAGAACCTTAGGACTACGAATCCAAAGTGCTGTCCACTCTGAAGTCCACATGTTGCTTATGCTTATGTAATCAATTTGTGGATATTTTCACAGAATATACAAAACCTGAACCTACTAAGTAGCCACTGTACTGTAATCTGATATCTGTACTGGTATATCTGTGGTATTGTTAGTTTTTTTTATTCTCTGATGATTTATTATATAACTACTCTAAGTTTATATATTATTTTCATTAACAAAATCCTACAAGTATACATAAACCACATCTGTCATAAATATTAACAATAAATACCAATATAGTTAACTCAATATAATAATACTAATTTCATATATACCTGTTCAGTATATATACTCTAAATATATTCTGGAAACACTTAACCAATATACCAATAGTAATGCATGCTTTTGTACAGGATATTATTCCACTAATGACTTAACCCTTACACTGTTCTAATCACTTGAGAGTGATTGACCCAGTTGCCTGTAGATGATTTAAGGAGCCTCATTTTATTCAAAAGCCCCACACATTCTAGGGTGATGTTTTCGACACTAGAGACATATGCCAATTGTTTGCTATACTGTATTTAAAAAAAAATCCTTGAGTCCCTAATTATCCTTCCAAGGGCCTTAGTAAAAATATAAGGACAATGTCTGGGGCATCACCATCCAGTGACAATGTGCAAGGCAGACATGCTAGGAACCACTGAACTTTAAACAGTAGCAAATGAGTAATTTCCATGTACAGGCATATATTTGCAGGCAAAATGTGTGCTATGTGCATTTATAAGATTTAGGCTTATATATAGATTTAGGTTTGTGTGTGTGTGTTTTGTATTCACAAAAAATAAATAATATGAATAAATACAGCATGCATCATATACAGTATTTATACACATACAGTACCTGCATATCTGTACATACATATATATTTCCACAGTATACATAATGCATACTGTATCACTAATGCACGTGAATGAAACATGTGAGCAAAAAAAAATGAAAATGAAAATGGACCAAGTTATTTCTGTGCGGCATCTCACCTCATTTTAACCAAAAAAACGCAACTTTTCCGGCCACTACTACAGTACATTTAAACCACGATACAGTAGGTAGACTGTTTTACTTGGATTTTAGTGCTTTCTGGATATTAATTAACAAAAAAGTTTTTTCAGACATTTTTTCTTGCACAGTTAGAGAGTTAAAGCAATTCAAAATGTGAAAAAGCCCAAATCATCACACATGAAGTACACTACTGTACTGAATTCACGTATACAATACATAGACTATTTGTAAGAAGTGATCAATTAAATTCCAACCTTACGCACAAGAAGCAAATTATTACTAAAAATGTTTATAAACAGAAAAAATAGCTACTATACACACAGAATAACTATTACTGTACTACTGCTGTAGACTACTACTACTATTAATACTGCTGCCGCTGAAACACTAGTACTGATAGCAGAAAACAAAATGGTAAAAGAAATATAATAGCTGCTGTAATGTGGGCCCACTCATGTTAGAAAATGTTTCTGTTCCATGAAGTATTAACACAGAAAATTTACAATGATATTTAGAAAAGAACAGTGTTTAATGGGACTCTTGTCGTACATAACTTTATTATTCGGTGATAATACAACGAACTAAATAGAACAACCACAGTATGTGCATTTTGATACATAATAAGAGTGCCCATTAAACATTAAAAATGCTACTAGTTCATGCATAAAAAGAAAACAAAGGTACACCATCCTTTAAGAAAACTGAAATGGCTAAACAAATGTGAGATACAAGGCTGACCAGATTAGTAGTGATCAAATCCGAAATGAAATCAAATCCAATTAGAACAAAATAAACAAAATTATAAATTCCATCAAACGCTTACAAACTTGGTGGTTAATATTAACTTAACCTCGTGCCTCGTGTAACTATGTAGTAATGACATTAAGGAAAAAACTTAATGTGAGGTAGCGTAAGAGCATGCAGGGAAAATGCTACTAGTGGACCATGCATTGCTGACCACTGAGTGCTCACCATCTTCTCCTTGACAATGTTCTCTATCTCCGTGGCCAGGTCTGTCGTGGTCCCTTCCGTTGTCTTCAGGGCTACACTCGATGACTGTAGGGGAATGGGATCTGTCAACCACCTTCAACCAACACACCAGCTAACAACCAGGATTATCCAACACACCAGCTGTCGGCCAGAATTACCGAACACACCAGCTGTCGGCCAGAATTACCGAACACACCAGATACCGACCAAGATTTCCAACATATTAGCAACCTATCCACCAGGATTATCCAACATTCCAGCTATCAACCAGAATTACCCAATATCAGATGTCAACAGCAGCATCCAACATGCCCGGTGTTGATTAGAATTATCTCACCCATAAAACTCTATTGTTTACCACCACAACATCTAATACACAGAATCATCAAACTGTTACCTGTAAAAAATAAAAAATGACACCTGTCTATTAACCATATCTTGCAACTAAACCACATGTTTGTGTCTTACACAAACACTTCCCTCTATTACATCTAGCACAGTTAACGAATTTCTACTTCTTCACACACCATGTCAGCCTACCTTCTTTGCCATCTCCTATCCTCAAAATAACTACAATTTTCTCTCTTCACCAGTCTATCATACATTTGTTCAACATGATCAGTCCATCTCTGATTTTCAGTTAATCGGTAACTTTGAGGTGGAAGATGATTGATAATGTTATAGTAGAAAAATTGAGCATTGAACAATCCATCTCTGATTTTCTGTTAATCAGCAACTTTGAGGCGGAAGATGATAGATAATGTTATAGTAGAAAAACTGTCAGGAAGCACACATCAGAGAGCTAATGAGACTGTGACAATTTCATGCTGAAATATCAGATAAGTGAACCAACTAGAGGGAATAACACACTTTACCAGATCTTTACAAATAATAAACTAATCAGGGATATCACAATCTTGAATATGACTTAGACCACAACATCACTGAGCTAAAAGAAAGAATCAATGATATGAATTTTCTAGCATTTACTGGGAAGCAGTACTAAACCCTTAAACTTCAACACAAGGCATAGACATAAATGCAGAAGCATATAAAATATGCATTAAACATGTCTTTCTGAGAAAGATAACAAAAAACTTCAAGTAGATCGAGAAATGAGATGACTTTGTGAGATAAACCAGAGAGCAATTGGAAAGATATTGAAAGTGGGAGATGCTAGTGACAGAGCAGGAACAGTGAACAATCGGCAAAAGGACTCCAAGAGAAATAAACATAACTGCATGGAATATGTTAACATCACTAGAGGTATGTATGAAAGAGGAGCTGAAATATGTACATAGCAAGGTTGAAGAATACAGAGGTACTAATTAGAGGAGAAAAGCACTTAATAAGGAGAGAAAGCAATGGAAGTGTCAGGAGTGCTGCAAGCAGAGGTAGCTTCACCAGGAAGGAAATTGTAGAAAATTCATTTGAGAGAGAAATAAACACAAGAGTGACTTGAGCATCTAAAAGCATGCCTTGAGAGAAGTGATGGACTCAGAGTATCTATATTGAGGGAAGAGGGGAAATTGAGAGAAATGAACCTCAAAAGAAAGAATTTGTCAAAGGAGGATTCAGAGGTACTTTGCACCTGGAGAGGATGAACTTTGTAACAGAAAGGCAGCATGGAAACCTGATAGGGAATGTCATGCCTGACAAACTTAACTGAGTTGTATGACAAAAGTTTTCAAAACATGATAGAAAAATATTGGTTGGATAGGCTGTATCATGGTGTATAATGTGGAGAAGCAAGCTAGGATAATTGGGAAGACACTGAACTGGGTAACAGACTACTTAAAGAACACAAAGGGTCACAGTTAGGAGACATATCAAGAGGGGGGGGGGGGGGATGTGACAAGTGGGGTCCCCCAATGGTCAGTCTTGGGACCAGTACTGTTTCTAAAGTACTATATGTGAATTATTTATCTGAGAGAGTGCTCATATATGTCAAAGTTTGCAGATGATGCAATGCTAATGAGGAATGTGAAAAAATAATTAGATTGCAGAAAATTATGAGGATCTGACTTCAGGAGTTGGCACATAAATGACCTTGACAAACTTCAGGAGTGGGCAAACAAAAGGCTGCTAGATTTAAAACCCAGGAAGTGTAAGGTAATGAAAATAGAAAAGGGAGAAAGGAGACCAAGTGGTATATACACCAAAATAAAAACAAAAAGTCAGTGTGTCAAACATAATTAGAAACACACTCGAAGCTTTCAGAAGGGAACTGGATGTGTTTTTGCAAGAGTTACAGGATTAGCCTGGGATTAGCCCGGGATTAGCTTAGGATTAGCCCAGAATTAGCTATGTGCGTCTTTGGGCTACAAAGATAAACAGCTTCACAAGCCATGTTGTTGCTAGAGAAGGCTGGCCACAGACCAGACTGTGGGAGTAGGAAAACTCTCGAAATTGTCAACAGGTACAAAAACACAAGACCAATGTCAACAACAGTTGTCTACTGGCATGTTATGACTCACTAGCATGCTCTTGCCAGTTTTCCTATTAATGTCCCAACTCAGCCTACAGTGACGAATCTACATCAATTATAACTAATACTTTTATCAAATGACCAACACTCTTTTATTTGTGTTAAATCATGAATGAAGATCCAAAATAACACACCATTATCCATGGGAAATACTCTCTTTTACAACCAAAATACTTTTCCCTGCACATATCTGATAAAAGGTATATTGCTGGTATCCACTCATGGATACATTTTCAAAGTTCATATGAAATCTACAGAGAAAATATTGTGCTTTAAACACTGAATATATTCCATGAAGTTGGTGGTTCTCTGGGGTGACATTCAGTGATAAATATTTCTTGCTAATATCTAATGTATAATAATGAAAGTTTTCAAGATACAGATCAAACCTGACTAAGATGTTAGTTATTTAGTACTACATTTCTACAGTATAAGGTATTACATACCTAAGAGATACTACAGACTATGCTTCTGAGTTAACATTATTAACAGTTATCATAATTTAATACCACTAGCAATACTCTTTAATAAATAACCAATTTCAATTTGATGCCTCCACAGGAAATAAAATTCAGCTTGATTTTTTAATAGACATGACTTGTATTTACATAACAATAAACCAGATCATAGTCTCAGTGAGTTGGATGGGCCTTGTAAGAGGCGCAAAGTTAGTTGCCTTGTAAGAGACAATATCAACACTAAATAACCAGTGTCCTTTGATTTCTACACTTTGGTATGAAGGGGCATCTACAACCCCCATCCAATGTCAAGACAAAACAAATGTACAAGGCGAATTTGAGGTACAACCTTTCATAGACTTGTCAGGTTTTCATAAATTCATTAGAAAATTGGCAACATACTACAGACATCCCCCAAAGATTCTCCAACATGCTTTCCAATCAAATGCATCTAACTGAAGACTTCAGATGTGCTGAAGTAATGCATTACAATAAGGTAATATACTAGACAACTCACAAAACCTGTGGGCCTAGCATTGGAGGTACAAGTACTGGGTAAAGCTAGATTCACTTACTCTGTTGGGGGCATCAGGAAGAATATTGTCGAGAGGTGGTATTGGGGGGCCTGAGGCCACTGTGGTAGGACCAGGGACCCCCTGGGCAGCTGCCGCAGACATAGGCTGGTCAAATACCTTCATGGGGGGCGGTAGCTCCATCTCCAACTCACCTTCCTCACCATTTTCCACTGACAGTGATCGACTTGTTCCAGAAGCACTGCCTGAAATGTAATGTCACATCACTGCAGTATACATCACTCGCCCATAGTTTGACTGCATCTTTGACACACTTTGTGGTTGGGAACTGGGTTGTTGTTTTGGGGGAATAGGTTGCCGGGTGACAAGATGGACGCGAAATCGCAGGATTGTTTCAAGCCTAAGTTAGACATATGTATGAATAAGTTTGGGTGGCTGTAAAAAGGAGTTACCTTTTGCAGTTTCTTTTATTCTCATGTTCTTATATTAACTGAGGTCCCCCTTACTTATGAGACAAGAAAACACACACACAAAGGATATATACTCTATATACAGTATACTTAAACATGGAAAACACAATAATTATTTGGATAAAATTAACAATAGCAGCAATGACTATTTTAAAAATGGAGATGCTGTATGTCAGTTTAAGTTTTGGTTACATTTGAATGAAAATGGAAAAATGCAAGTGAGGAACAAGGAAGTAAAAACAAATGGAGAGCAAAGAATAAGTAAGAACTAGGTAGAGCAATCAGACTCCAGTGACCATGTGGCTGTGTTCAAGCAATGGGAAGAGTAATTATCTGCTCGTCAAACATAAATTGAGCAAACGACCAGCACTCTTTGAGGAGACAAACTATATGATGATGGGTAGACTACAGGGATGGTGATCATGCAGGGACTATGGTAATGGACAGGTATCATGCTAATGAACAGGAATCAAGCTGATGAACAGGGACCAGGCTGATGAATATGGACCAGTCTGATGAACAGGGGGCCCAGGGTGGTGTACAGGGAGCCTGATGAACAGAAGCCAGGGTGAAGGGTGACCATGATGATGAACAGGGACCAGGATGGTAAATATGGACTAAGGTAATGAAGAGGAACCAGGGAGATGAACAGAGATCAGGGTGATGAACTGGGGACAGGGTGGTGAACTGGGGATCAGTATGATTAATAAAACCAGGATTGGAAGAGAGTTCAATCAGGACTGGAAGATAGTGCAACCAGGGCTGGAAGACAGTATAACCAAAGCTGAACAATTTTGTAACTTCCAAAGAATAGCTGATCAACCAGGCTGTGATTCATATATCTGGCTGTGAACAACCTGTTTGACCAGATAACCAACCAGGAGGCCTGGTCAGAGACCGGGCCGCAGGAACGTTGATCTTCAGAACCACCACGAGGTAGGCACAACATAGGGCTGGAAGGTGACACAACGTAGGGCTGGAAGATGGTGAGGGGCGGCACCTACCTGGGTGAGAGGTGAGGGGCGGGCACCTACCTGGGTGAGAGGTGAGGGGCGGCACTCTGGCAGCAGGCACCACATCAGCCTCCTCCTCTGACTGGCTCTGAGCCCCGGCCTTGTTTCCCATGTCGCCTGTCCCGCCAACCTGAAAACACAACACACATTATCTCTCTCATAATACATATGTGGTGAGTGCACTCACCTAGTTGTGCTGGCGGGGGTTGAGCTTTGGCTCTTTGGCCCTGCCTCTCAACTGTCAATCAACTGGTGGAATTGACCAGTATTGTTTGGTCAATTGTGTGTGTGAAGCATGTGGATAATGACAGGGATAGACGCACACTAGTAACTAGATTACACCTTAAACTCCATTTAGAGATAAGTTTAAACTCTCACTGCATGAAATGGCAAACCATATTATCCCAAATGATAAAATATCTGAAACCCTTGCAATGTATCCATATTTTGATCATCAATGTATAATAATTTATTGTAAGTACATAACATAATGACAATTAGTTGTAGCTAGGTGTCAGTATAACTGTAAGGTGTGCAAGTTAGGTGTAATTGTTAATGTAAAAATCTCTGCTGAACTCTGGTTAAAAACTCTGTAAGAGCTCCGAGTTTGCGCTCTGTTGTCCTTTTTGCGCTACCACTCACAGGAAGAGTATGAGGTGCACAATACACTACCGCTCACAGGAAGAGTATGGGGTGCACAATACACTACCGCTCACAGGAAGAGTATGGGGTGCACAATACACTACCGCTCACAGGAAGAGTATGGGGTGCACAATACACTACCGCTCACAGGAAGAGTATGGGGTGCACCATCAACCAGCAGCCTCTGGCGGGATCAATCATGTTGGGGGAAGCATCCTGGCGAAGGTCAGTAGTTGGTCAAGGGGAAACCTTGATAAGCCTAATAGGTTTCCTGTCCCCGGCAGCGGAAAACCATATAATTTATTTTTAATTTTGTCCTAGAGGGCTAGTTTATTGGGCAGCGTCCTCACTTATCCTGTGAGTGGACACACCGCCATAGCAGCAAGTACAACACCCCGCAATAGGAAGAAAACCCGCTGGGTTGTTCATCCTGTCACTTGTACCCAGACACAGCTGGGACTTGCTTAACTGTCTCGAGTGAACAGACTGTCAAACAAGAGATTACAACCCTCAAGTTTACGTTATGTTGTGAGTGCAAAGAAACCTTTTGAGGTTTTGAGGTTTTTTGGAAACCTTTTGAGGATAACGTCTATATTTGATCAATTTCTGTCCTGCCTCAAACAATGTGGGGGTTATTATAATGCACATTTTTCTAATCTGCCTTGTTTTACAAGTACTGTATTTGTTTTGTGTGCTGTTCTTCTTATGGTTTAAGTGTCTTGCAGAGTCTATAAACGATGGGGTGACTGTCCTTGGTAACCTATCTCTCCCTTCTGCCTAAACATTTATGTTGAGTGGCGCAGTAGGAACACACTCGCCCCTGGTGGACTCCTCGCCAACGATTTGGTTTGGGTTAGAGTCTTGGCCAGGGAGGATTAACTATAGGCGCCAATCTTTTAACTGTTCACGTCTATTCACCCAGCAGTGATTGGGTACCCGATTGTTTACTGACTGGTGTTCCAGGGATAAATAGTAGGTAAAGCTTACTATGAGCTATGGGAAGGGAAAGCTCTCAATCTGCTAATAGGAGTCAGAAGCCTTCTGTTAAAAAAATACATATCATATCTTACACTTCTCTTAGGAACGTATCAAGTTTTTCTTGAAGTCCACTTTTGTTTCAGCAATATTTTTTATGCCTGATGGGATGGTACTGAATAGTCGTGGAGCTCCGATGTTCATACAGTGTTCTTTAAGTGTGGCTCTGGCGCCTTTACGCTTCACTGACTCAACACCCACACTACAAAGCCTTCAAAAAATAGACCTACACAGGAAGTTTCTTAACTTCACATTCGCTGAAGTTAAGAAAAGTGTGAATGTGCTAACTAACCAATCGGGTAAGGACGATAAAGTTTTTGGGGGGATTTCGTCACGTGTTAGAATCTATAGGACTGAACGAAATGAATTGTTGCTTGTTGAGGATGTTGGAGATCATATTGAATAGTGTATCCTTGAGACCCTTCTACACATCACAGGAAACATCAGATAGCAGAATTGTGTCAAGGTAAACATAGAACATTAGAAGGGCGTCAGTAAATATGAACTCTGGTACAAGGCTGTTGCAGCTCTCGTTGTGTTGGTCTTGTTTTAGATTCAACTCTGAAGAAAAAGTTCCAAGTAGCACGGGGTATGGTGAGCCCGTAGTGGACTTGTCTGGCACAGGAGCGGGGCTGTAACTGCTGCAGCTCTCCCAACCTCTATCATTATGCACGACAATAAGGTGACCGAGGTAGAGAAATCAGTAATTACAAGAATTCGTTTTGGGTATAAGTACCCAAAACGAATTTGGAGTTCTTATGGAGATTCTGGATGGAAACAGCAGGTGAGCAGCGTAGTTGTAGAATCCGCGAGGGGAAAGTGACCCCCGCCTGAACCATGTTGTTTTTAGATTCAGCTAAACGGAATTAAAAGTTCCAAGCAGCACGGGCTATGGTGAGCCCGTCGTACTCACCGGGCACAGATGTGCGGCATGAACCATTAACTGAGACGCTGTGTCCATCTTAGATATATTATAAATGTATAGAATACTAAATCCCACATTGAAAGGAAAGCATTTGTCAAATACTGTTTTTTAATATTTCTTGCTTCCCCACTTTACACCGCAAGCTAGCGTCATGTTCTTCGGTTTCACACTCCTTTTTGCTCGAGAGAATTGTTCACGTCCAGGTGCGTGTGGGGACAGGTGGTGAGGGACACCAGTGCTGCCGGGAAGCCCGTGAAAGAGAGCATGAGTGAGACGCAAAGTGTGAGTGGCAGCCCGTAGGGTCGTGAGGGGAACGGCCTTGAGGGGTGAATGAGGGGAGGGAGAGAGAGGGGTGTGACGTGGTACCCTTCCTACCCCCACTAACAACCACCACTCTGTCCCGTCTCAACATCCGTAAACAACTAATCACCGATATCAACCCTCCCCCGCTCCCCAGCATACCTTACTCCTCACTTCCCAGTACACCTCCCTCCCCACTTCCCAGTACACCTCCCTCCCCACTTCCCAGTACACCTCCCTCCCCACTTCCCAGTACACCTCCCTCCCCACTTCCCAGTACACCTCCCACACCCGGAGAGCGTTGTATTATATTAATGCGCAGAGAGAGAGAGAGAGAGAGAGAGAGAGAGAGAGAGAGAGAGAGAGAGAGAGAGAGAGAGAGTGTGAGTGTGAGTGTGAGTGTGAGTGTGAGTGTGAGTGTGTGTGTGTGTGTGTGTGTGTGTGTGTGAGAGAGAGAGAGTCAAAAGAGCACGCGGTTGTTCCTGTGTTAGTTCAGAGTCCCCAGACCCCTCTGATAAAGACAAGGTATTCCCCCATGCCTCACACGTCATCAATAACAACAACGCGCTATGATCTAGCCGACACAAGCAATACAAAATGTCATAATTATATTGGTATATTAATATACGTCACTCCTACTCAAACTCCATGGCACAAACGGCCTATTTGGCATTTGTTTTCATATAGGCGTATACAAATTCATTTTCCAAATGTATAGTGACAACAAGTTCCATAGAAGAATTGGTAGGTGTTCCAGTGGTATTATCAGTGATATTCCGTTAACGGCAGCGGTAGTTTATTGGTCTGCAAGTCATAACCTTATGACGGGCTGTGGTGGATATGTGGGACCTGCGGGCCGCTGCAAGCAACAGCCTGTTGGCTCTCACAAGTCAAGCCTGGCCATGGACCGGGCTTGGGAAGTAGAACAACTCCCAGAACCCCATCCAACAGGTATCCAGCAGGTTATCACCACGATCATCACCGTTGCTGGGTCACAGTACACCACGACCATCACCGTTGCTGGGTCACAGTACACCACGACCACCATGGCGGGTCCTCCCGATGCTTCCACGGGGTCCCTGGACCTCCCACACGACCTCTCCCGTGATTGTCTCCTGACAGGTTTCACCAGTACGAGTTTACAAGCATAGGCCACCTGTCAGTGATGGGTGTGTTGGTTGGCACTGATCCCACACCTGGAGCCACCTGTCACTGGTAGGTGTAACAGCTGGTCATATAGCCCCTGTTGTCACACCTGGGGCCACCTGTCACGGGTAGGTGTAACAGCTGGTCATATGACCCCTGTTGTCACACCTGGGGCCACTTGTCACTGGTAGGTGTAACAGCTGGTCATATAGCCCCTGTTGTCACACCTGGGGCCACCTGTCACGGGTAGGTGTAACAGCTGGTCATATGACCCCTGTTGTCACACCTGGGGCCACCTGTCACGGGTAGGTGTAACAGCTGGTCATATGACCTCTGTTGTCACACCTGGGGCCACCTGTCACGGGTAGGTGTAACAGCTGGTCATATGACCCCTGTTGTCACACCTGGGGCCACCTGTCACGGGTAGGCGTAACAGCTGGTCATATGACCCCTGTTGTCACACCTGGGGCCACCTGTCACGGGTAGGCGTAACAGCTGGTCATATGACCCCTGTTGTCACACCTGGGGCCACCTGTCACGGGTAGGCGTAACAGCTGGTCATATGGCCCTGATCCCACACTTGGCGAGTCAGCCTAAGGTCGAGCCGTGCGGCAACCGCTACATCAGCGTTCCAGCTTCACCAGTTGACCTTTGACGGTTACAGAGCCATAAAGCCACCACGAGCACTATAAAATATCAAGCTGTGATCTACCTACAATCAAACCCTGCATGTCGGGGAGCACTGGCTTTTGCTGTGTCCCAGTCTCCGTAACTTGGGTTCTGCACGTGCGTCACGACATATAACAACACAGTAACAAGGAGTACATGACCGCAATACTTGGCTAAAAGTCTTCACCCCAATACACACATGTAAATCGTTCCATCTGGGAGGGTCTTATGTACGGAACTACAGTATGTTTACTTCAGACCAGAGCGCACAAGTTCAATGATCTAACTGTATCTCTGTGCGATAACTTCATCTGCTGACTAGGTTTTAAACGACACCAAACAATCAATGCTGCACAGTTTGAATGCATTCGTAATACTGACAAATACTGCCATAAATGACATCTTAATATTGGTAAAATACTGAGATAAATTAATCTGCAGGTACCTTGTATAAGATAGAAACTGTACACTGATTATTAATACACTTGTTGCCACAGTTCCCATACGCAGTATATGTTGCCACTATACTGCATGACTGGTAATTCTTCAGTTAAGCATGACTATATAGCATTGAGAGGAGGGATATGGGAACTAGGATAGGACAAGGAGCTGGGATAGGAAAAGAGTGGGGATGGGGGGAGAGGAACGGTGACCGCAACCACCTGGACTCTTGGGGATGGAACGTCACCACTACCCTGAATGACTCCATCAAAGACCCATGGTGGACAGGCCACCGAACTTTCAAGCCTCCTCTTTCTCTTTACACCCCACATCCTCTTAAACCTCCTCTCTCTCTCTCTCTCTACACCCCACAGCCTTTACCAGAATTTCACCTACCCCATCCCTCTTCCTCCTCCCCTCTCCCCCCCATCCCTCTTCCTTCCCCCCCATCCCTCTTCCTCCCACCCAATCCCTCTTCCTCTCCCCATCCTTCCCAAACCCTTTGGACATCGAAGTTCGCGACCTGACTTGTGGCACCAGCTGACGGTGTCAAGGTCGAGCGGCGCCCTGAACCCTAATAACACACGTCGGGGAAACCTGAAAGCTGTCTGTGTAATTCCAGACTTGTAAGTCCTTAACACTTACAGGGAGAAGGAAAGCTTCAAATACCACAACAAATAACAACTTTAAGGTTACTGTAAAATAAGGTTCAAGTTAGTGTCGTCGGCGCCAATTTCAGGTTACGCACAAATATCACTGCCTTGCCTTGCCTAGTTTTTAACCTATCCTTGAACTGGAGTAGTGTAGCATTACCTTACCTAGGTAGTGTAGCCTAGTTTAGCCTTGCCCTGCCTTGCCTAACCTGTTGAACCAATCTACCTACCAACAGGCTTGGTTTGTCGGTCGGTCGATCGATATTTTATATATATATATATATATATTATATATATATTTAATATGCGAACAAGCTTGAATGGTCCCCAAGCCAATATGCAACGGAAAACTCCACACCCCCAGAAGGATTCGAACCCAGACAGTCAGGAGCACTATGCACCATGGCGTACCCGGTACCTTAACCACTCGACCAACCGTGACTGTACAAAAGTCTGGGAGTAAGTCAGTAATCTCCTGTGGTGGCCTTAATAATCCTTAATAAATTAGTGTGTAGTGAATGTACAAGATGGGGTCAAGCCACAGTGTGTGTGGTGAAGGGGGGGGGGATCAAGCACAAGTATCTATGAGAAAGAGGGGATATTACATCATACACCAGTAATATTACATCATACACCAGTCTCAGAATGATGTGTGTGTGAGAAAATTAGGCCGTGTATAGGTGTGTGAGAGGCGCCGCTTCCCATGGTTGGACACTCTGTAAACAATACAACGGTTTTGCCTAACCAAAGGCGCACAAACCCGAGTTAACTCACCTAGGTCAATACATAGAAAATGTCAATATTACGATGCTTTAATTTTCACTAACACGTTGCATTTCTACCGTATTGCTCGGTTCGGTCAATATTGCGACACATTAGTTGAGAGAACAGGTTGCTTACAACTTTGTAGCAACGAACCAAAAACTTTGTGGCATGGTTGTGTGTTCGCGGGTTTATGCAGGCCAAAAATTAACTTTGGAGGTTTAATTTTTAAACGTTCTCGAGAAAACCCAAGAAATATAGATAACATTCGTTCTAGAATGGTTTATTTGTCCTCGACAAGGAGGCCTGGTCGAAGACCGGGCCGCGGGGACGCCAAGCCCCGAAACCATCTCAAGGTAAGGTAGAATCATTAACTCGACTTTCAGTGTTATTCACTACTAAAGATGCATACGTATATGGGTATACAGTACACGTGTTGCTTCACAGCCACATGAGAAGGAACGGAACAACGGTGACAACGAGAATAAGAGGACTCATTCACGGACGATAACAGATGTGAGGAACTCAAAAGTAGAGTCGAGGCCGTCTTTACAAGAGATCAAGAAGAGTGTGTCAAGGAAATGTGTCCAACCAAGCAGCATTAGAAGGGGTCGACATAGCCAGAGATGTATCTATGATGTCGACCAGACTACACACCAAGTCGATTGTGTGAACACAATCGACTTCAGAATGATCCAGGACGGACCGAAACGTCGTCGTCCCTTCACCTTCTAGTGTGTGGGCGGGTCAACATACTTCAGCCACGTTATTGTGACTCCTCGCCTGCATCTATGATGCCCTTAATGGTGCTGGACACGGCTAAGGTGGTGGGACCACACAGGACTCGCCATAGATACTAAGAGAATGAGCAGATGTCTTGTACTAGGCACGTAGGCTACTTCTTGAGGTTATCTTGAGATGATTTCGGGGCTTTAGTGTCCCCGCGGCCCGGTCTTCGACCAGGCCTCCACCCCCAGGAAGCAGCCCGTGACAGCTGGCTAACACCAAGGTACCTATTTTACTGCTAGGTAACAGGGGCATAGGGTGAGAGAAACTTTTGCCCATTGTTTCTCGCCGGCGCCTGGGATTGAACCCAGGACCACAGGATCACAAGTCCAGCGTGCTGTCCGCTCGCCCGACCGGCTCCCCAACTGTGATACATATTGAGCTACAGGAAACAGGTGAACTACCAGAGTTGGGAAAGTCATTGTAGTCCTAATATACAAAAATGGGGAGACATGATATACTAGGGCCAGGGGCCCTGACAGCTGAGTGGACAGCGCTTCGTATTCGTAGTCCTGAGGTTCCGGGTTCGATCCCGGTGGAGGCGGAAAGAAATGGGCAGAGTTTCGTAGATCACCCTGATGCCCCTGTTACCTAGCAGTAAATAGGTACCTGGGCGTTAGACAGCTGCTACGGGCTGCTTCCTGGGTGTGTGTAACAAAAAGGAGGCCTGGTCGAGGACCGGGCCGCGGGGACGCTAAGCCCCGAAATCATCTCAAGATAACCTCAAGAAGGACCAGTCTTACTCCAGATCTATGTATACGAATGACCAGATAATATGGACTCTGAATTATCAATGTTTATTAATAATGCAAAAGTTACGAGGAGGATAAATATGATAAGGATTAAGTAATTGAAGAATGTGCTGGAACAAAATTTAGGAACGGTGCAGCAAGTAGCAAATAAATTAGTGCACAAATTCCATACATAGTTTCAAATGTATTTATGATAACGCAAGCACCATTATGCGAGTATATGCCTATTATATATATTCACACACCCAAACGCCGGTGGCTGTGTGGATAGCACGCTGGACACAATCCTGTGGCCCGGGGTTCGATTCCCGACGTCGGCGAAACAAAAATGGGCAGTTTCTTTCACCCTGATGGCCCTGTTACCTAGTAAATAGGTACCTGGGAGTTAGACTGCTGTTACGGGCTGCTTCCCGTGTGTGTGTGTGTGTAAAAAAAATAGTAGTAGTTAGTAACAGTTGATTGATTGACAGTTGACAGGCGGGCCGAAAGAGCAGAGCTCAACCCTGCAAGCACAACTAGGTGAATACACACACACACACACACACACACACACACACACACACACACACACACACACACACACACACACACACACACACACACACACACACACACACATGGGGGCCTCGTAGCCTGGTGGATAGCGCGCAGGATTCGTAATTCTGTGGCGCGGGTTCAATTCCCGCACGAGGCAGAAACAAATGGGCAAAGTTTCTTTCACCCTGAATGCCCCTGTTACCTAGCAGTAAATAGGTACCTGGGAGTTAGTCAGCTGTCACGGGCTGCTTCCTGGTGTGTGTGTGTGTGTGTGGAAAAAAAAAATAGTAGTTAGTAAACAGTTGATTGACAGTTGAGAGGCGGGCCGAAAGAGCAAAGCTCAACCCCCGCAAACACAGCTACGTGAATACACACACACATTGACACACACACTGACACTTTACACGTGTTTCACTGACACTGAACTCTCAGAACATCCATCTTACAGGATGGAAACGACATGTAAAGGATCTAGGAATAATGATGTCATACGACCTAACGCTTAGCGAGTCAATTACGAGAACCAACAAAAAGTATGTCACCATAGTGCTCTTACTTTACAACCATTTGTGGTGGGCTACAGTCTCGGGTGCTTCTCGGTACTCGCTTCCCCCTTCAAAGCAGGAGTGATTTCTAATATAAATATAATACAGAGAACATAAACGTGATGCACAGACGCGGTAAAGCACCAAAATTATTGGGACCGTCTCAAAGTGTTCAGAATATACTCTGGAAATATCACATAATATACATATAATAGATACTAGGTCAGGTCCCCAACATGTACAATAAATAATGTCTAAATATTGGGAAATATGTGATGTGGAACATGGAATAGTGCCAGTGGAGAGTAGAGGTGCCATAAGTCCAATCAGAGAACACTATGAACATGATAGGCTCACGGCTCCGCGACCTCCTCCTCCTACCAACGAAAAAATTCCAAAGGTTGGATTTTTGAGGATGTAATTAGGCAGGTCGCTGCCAGCAACAATCTTATGAATCGAGTCTTACAAAACACATGACCCCGACCGGGAATGTGGGAGAAGGATAACTGTCGAATTTCAATATAGGTAATTCTACAGATAAAACATTAGACTGGTATTTACTCTGTAGGTTAATAAGAGCCTCTGCTGGTTTGCAGACCACAAGAGCTGAATAGATGGCGAATGAGTGCACAAGACCGCCAGAAACAAGGGTTCTTGGTAACGCAGAAACCGCTGTTATTTTGTCGGAAATGACACTGATATTTTTAGGCTCCCAGCTTGTTTATAAACAAATTGGCGGATATTCCCACCTGACATTACACTCACAATTCTCCCACGGCATTTACATAGGGTCGTTCTCCGCGTCTGGGTGGGAGTGGGAGGATGTGTGGGAGTGTGAACATAGGCGAGTGTGTAAGCGTGGGGGAGTGAGCGTGGGCTGGGTGGGGTGGGCACACACTGGGCGTGGGCTGGGTGGGGTGGGCACACACTGGGGCGTGGGCTGGGTGGGGTGGGCACACACTGGGGCGTGGCTGGGTGGGGTGGGCACACACTGGGGCGTGGGCTGGGTGGGGTGGGCACACACT
The DNA here is from genome assembly GCF_040958095.1 of Procambarus clarkii. Lineage (NCBI taxonomy): Eukaryota > Metazoa > Arthropoda > Malacostraca > Decapoda > Cambaridae > Procambarus > Procambarus clarkii. The sequence goes on along the minus strand of NC_091183.1, from coordinate 39,726,418 downwards.
GGGGCGTGGGGTGGGTGGGGTGGGCACACACTGGGGCGTGGCTGGATGGGGTGGGCACACACTGGGGCGTGGGCTGGGTGGGTGGCACACACTGGGGCGTGGGCTGGGTGGGGTGGGCACACACTGGGGCGTGGGCTGGGATGGGGTGGGCACACACTGGGGCGTGGGCTGGGTGGGGTGGGCACACACTGGGGCGTGGGCTGAAAACGCAGGTTCCCAGGCAAGGGGGGGAGGGGGGAGCAGTGTGGGGGGAGGGGGAGGCAAGGATTGAGGACGGGGGCGCGGGAGTCAGGATGAAATAACATTTGCCTTAAAGCAGGGAACACTAATTCTGTACAACATAGGACCCATGCATTACTGGTCAATCGTAGGGCAGCAATGGATAGAGTTACGTACAAGGAAAGGATGTCACATGTGGCATTCCCTCGGGTTACCAAGTTAAGGGAATTCCAGAACGATTGGTATTAACTGCCTCCTAGACAAATATTACCAGGCCAGTGCAATATTCTCTATTGACAAGTGGGACAACTTATATGACAAACATGACACGTATATATGGGACTGGCTTATATCTGTCAGGTGACTGGCTTATATCTGTCAGGTGGCTGGGTTATATCTGTCAGGTGACTGGCTTATATCTGTCAGGTGACTGGGTTATATCTGTCAGGTGACTGGGTTATATCTGTCAGGTGACTGGGTTATATCTGTCAGGTGACTGGCTATATCTGTCAGGTGACTGGCTTATATCTGTCAGGTGACTGGCTTATATCTGTCAGGTGACTGGCTTATATCTGTCAGGTGACTGGCTTATATCTGTCAGGTGACTGGCTTATATCTGTCAGGTGACTGGCTTATATCTGCCAGGTGACTGGCTTATATCTGCCAGGTGACTGGGTTATATCTGTCAGGTGACTGGCTTATATCTGTCAGGTGACTGGGTTATATCTGTCAGGTGACTGGCTTATATCTGTCAGGTGACTGGGTTATATCTGTCAGGTGACTGGGTTATATCTGTCAGGTGACTGGCTTATATCTGTCAGGTGACTGGGTTATATCTGTCAGGTGACTGGGTTATATCTGTCAGGTGACTGGGTTATATCTGTCAGGTGACTGGGTTATATCTGTCAGGTGACTGGGTTATATCTGTCAGGTGACTGGCTTATATCTGTCAGGTGACTGGCTTATATCTGTCAGGTGACTGGGTTATATCTGTCAGGTGACTGGCTTATATCTGTCAGGTGACTGGGTTATATCTGTCAGGTGACTGGGTTATATCTGTCAGGTGACTGGCTTATATCTGTCAGGTGACTGGGTTATATCTGTCAGGTGACTGGGTTATATCTGTCAGGTGACTGGCTTATATCTGTCAGGTGACTGGGTTATATCTGTCAGGTGACTGGGTTATATCTGCCAGGGGGACTGGCTTATATCTGCCAGGGGGACTGGGTTATATATCTCAAGGAACTAGACAAGGAAAGAGAGTAGCGATATATATATATAAAATGTAGTGTTAAACAGATGTGTGGAGAGGAGAGGTTTCCTCCCATGGAGAGACGTTCCCTCCCATGGAGAGACGTTCCCTCCGACGCCCTAGCCGCCTCCGTCAGTGTGTCCACCTCTAGTGTCTTGACACTGTCCTCTTAAAAAGAACGTCACTTTTGGCCGTTTGCCCGTATGGCCGAATATGGACGTAATTTGAAATGGAAAAAAAATGATAATAAATTTTGATTTTTTTTCTTCAACAACAGTAAGTTAAGGGTCCTCTGATAGTTAGGTGGGCAGGAAATACTCATAAAGTTTCAAAACGTTATGAAAAACGTTAATGGAAAGAATCCTTTTCTAAGCTTCCCGAGTAAGCCGGACGACTCAAACAGAAAACGGAACAGTACGTCTCTTTGTGAGTCGATTTCATTTCAAATTACGTCCAAATGTGGCCATAGTGCGCATACGAGCCAAAAGTTGACGTATTTTTTAAGAGGACGGGTTGGGTCACGGAAACCCTCACAGCTCTTACAGATCACTGCCAATGTTGTCACAACTAAGGTAATACAAACCAGGCCGAATAGCCCTCTCAATTTCATATATTTTAATGTGTGGCGGAGGTGTTGCCAGGGGGTGGAGACGGGAGTGTGGGGGGGGGGGTTTTGTGTGGCGGAGGTATAGCCTTGGGGGGGGGGGGGTTAATGAGAGCAGATGTGTGGGTGAAGACATAGAGGAGCATGGGGGCGAGGCGGAGGGATTAGTCACTGAGTGCCTCCCACAGTGCCCGGGAGCCGAGGTGATGCCCACCTGACCTTGGCACCAGTACCCTACTAGGCACTCTAACATTCCACCATCCATTACCTTACACAATTGCCTCTCATACCACCCGCGCCCTTCCACGCATGCCTCTACCCCTGGTCTTACATACCCCAAGTGGTTCTAATTGTCACGACCCGGGACACCCGGGTCCTGACAATTAGAACCAAGATAATCTATTTGGGATGAATACATCTTGCTTCTCAAAATGTGCACCATTATGTAACACGAGAAAGCAGGGTGCACGTGGCAGCCAGCAGTGGTGCACGTGGCACCAGCAGGGTTGCACGTGGCAGCCAGCAGGGTGCACGTGGCAGCCAGCAGGGTGCACGTGGCAGCCAGCAGGTGCACGTGGCAGCCAGCAGGGTGCACGTGGCAGCCAGCAGGGTGCACGTGGCAACCAGCAGGGTGCACGTGGCAGCCAGCAGGGTGCACGTGGCAGCCAGCAGGGTGCAAGTGGCAGCCAGCAGGGTGCACGTTACAGCCAGCAGGTGCACGTGGCAGCCAGCAGGGTGCAGTGGCAGCCAGCAGGGTGCACGTGGCAGCCAGCAGGGTGCACGTGGCAGCCAGCAGGGTGCACGTGGCAAGCCAGCAGGGTGCACGTGGCAGCCAGCAGGGTGCACGTGGCAGCCAGCAGGGTGCACGTGGCAGCCAGCAGGGTGCACGTGGCAGCCAGCAGGGTGCACGTGGCAGCCAGCAGGGTGCACGTTGGTAGCCAGCAGGGTGCACGTGGCAACTGGTACGTTCAGGTGACAGCATGCAGGGTGCAGGTGGTAGTGACAGTATGAGGGCGTCACTCACACGGTGGGCGGAGGACACTCCCATCGAGGCACAGTGCCATGAGAGGACAATATCTGTGATTGTGCCGCGCGCAGTGTGGAGGTCGGGGACGGCTGCTCAAATGTGCACCTCGCCCACCTCCCTCTGTCCTCTCAATATTAGGCCATGGCTGCTGCCTCTTCTCATTATTACCGCTACCTATTTTAGGAGTTTTTCAACAGACTACAGCCGCAATAGTCGAGCCTGGCCGTCATGAGGGTTGCCTGCGGTCAATCTCAGTTGTCTCTGTGGATAAGTCAAGACACGCCGTCAAAATGGAATATTCGCAGATTTATTTATAGGATTCCCATGCTAATAGTTATACTGTGTGAATCCCGAGAGGAATACAGTTGGGTTGGGTCTCCGAGTCGTTCCGAGTCCGGATCCCGGGTGGATCCCGGGATCCGGGCTGGTATAAATGGTTGGCCACGTTTCCTTTCATCTACTGCCTCTATTCACCTAGCAGTAAATAGATACCCGGGAGTTAAGTCAGTTGTTGCGGGGTGCATCCTTTCTCTCCCCGACAAAACTTGCCATTATATGAAGAGAAAGAAGGTCGTGGCCAGGCGGACCAGCACTAGAGGAACCCAACCACACGATGTGGCAGCTGACGGTGATTGTCTCACAGAACCCCAGAAGGCTGGCAACTGAGAATGAGACGTGCGCGAGGCACAGCCAGGCAGGACGAGTCATTCACAGTTTGTGAGGGTGGCAGGGGCGCACTGTGAGGGCGGCAGGGGGCGCACTGTGAGGGGCGGCAGGGGCGCACTGTGAGGGTGGCAGGGGGCGCACTGTGAGGGCGGCAGGGGGCGCACTGTGAGGGGCGGCAGGGGCGCACTGTGAGGGGCGGCAGGGGCGCACTGTGAGGGGCGGCAGGGGCGCACTGTGAGGGGCGGCAGGGGCGCACTGTGAGGGGCGGCAGGGGCGCACTGTGAGGGGCGGCAGGGGCGCACTGTGAGGGCGGCAGGGGCGCACTGTGATGGCGGCAGGGGGCGCACTCTGCTATGACGTGAGTACTGTTGGACCCATAAATTGGTACACAGGTTGGGCAGGGTAGCCACTGGCCACACTACACTTACCTACGTGGTAGCGCTCTCTCGCACACCGCACCACCTCCAACACACTCGCCTATAATACAAACAAAGAATGTCACTTGGCTACAAGCATCAGTCGCCGAGTACTGTGGTGTTGAGGTGCACCCTGCCAACACCACCCCGGCCTCCTCAGTGTTGAGGTGCACCCTGCAACACCACCCGGCACCCTCAGTGTTGAGGTGCACCCTGCAACACCACCCCGGCCTCCCTCAGTGTTGAGGTGCACCCTGCAACACCACCCCGGCCTCCCTCAGTGTTGAGGTGCACCCTGCAACACCACCCCGGCCACCCTCAGTGTTGAGGTGCACCCTGCAACACCACCCCGGCCTCCCTCAGTGTTGAGGTTGCACCCTGCAACACCACCCCGGCCACCCTCAGTGTTGAGGTGCACCCTGCAACACCAACCCCGGCCTCCCTCAGTGTTGAGGTGCACCCTGCAACACCACCCCGGCCTCCCTCAGTGTTGAGGTGCACCCTGCAACACCACCCCGGCCACCCTCAGTGTTGAGGTGCACCCTGCAACACCACCCCGGCCACCCTCAGTGTTGAGGTGCACCCTGCAACACCACCCCGGCCACCCTCAGTGTCGAGGTGCACCCTGCAACACCACCCCGGCCACCCTCAGTGTCGAGGTGCACCCTGCAACACCACCCCGGCCTCCCTCAGTGTTGGGGTGCACCCTGCAACACCACCCCGGCCACCCTCAGTGTTGAGGTGCACCCTGCAACACCACACCCGGCCACCCTCAGTGTTGGGGTGCACCCTGCAAACACCACCCCGGCCACCCTCAGTGTTGAGGTGCACCCTGCAAACACCACCCCGGCCTCCCTCAGTGTTGAGGTGCACCCTGCAAACACCACCCCGGCCTCCCTCAGTGTTGAGGTGCACCCTGCAACACCACCCCGGCCTCCCTCAGTGTTGAGGTGCAACCCTGCAACACCACCCCCGGCCACCCTCAGTGTTGAGGTGCACCCTGCAACACCACCCCGGCCTCCCTCAGTGTTGAGGTGCACCCTGCAACACCACCCCGGCCTCCCTCAGTGTTGAGGTGCACCCTGCAACACCACCCCGGCCACCCTCAGTGTTGAGGTGCACCCTGCAACACCACCCCGGCCTCCTCAGTGTTGAGGTGCACCCTGCAACACCACCCCGGCCACCCTCAGTGTCGAGGTGCACCCTGCAACACCACCCCGGCCTCCCTCAGTGTTGAGGTGCACCCTGCAACACCACCCCGGCCCTCCCTCAGTGTCGAGGTGCACCCTGCAACACCACCCCGGCCTCCCTCAGTGTTGAGGTGCACCCTGCAACACCACCCCGGCCTCCCTCAGTGTCGAGGTGCACCCTGCAACACCACCCCGGCCTCCCTCAGTGTTGAGGTGCACCCTGCCAACACCACCCCGGCCTCCCTCAGTGTTGAGGTGCACCCTGCAACACCACCCCGGCCTCCCTCAGTGTTGAGGTGCACCCTGCAACACCACCCCGGCCTCCCTCAGTGTTGAGGTGCACCCTGCAACACCACCCCGGCCACCCTCAGTGTTGAGGTGCACCCTGCAACACCACCCCGGCCTCCCTCAGTGTCGAGGTGCACCCTGCAACACCACCCCGGCCTCCCTCAGTGTTGAGGTGCACCCTGCAACACCACCCCGGCCTCCCTCAGTGTCGAGGTGCACCCTGCAACGTGCTCAACAACACCTCGACCCAACCAAGCAGGAATTGGTTATCTTACAGTAAACGGGACTCTGTCGGCTTTCCCGTGACATTTAAGTTCACTTCCTTACCAAACTAAACTCAATTATTTACATCGCCTGAAACATCCTTGTAATTCCTGTAAACCTTATTTGTTACTTGTATGTGCTTGTTAGTGTTATGTATTTGTTTGCGGTAATGTTTAAGAGAGCGAAGGTGGGCTGTGATGACTGTGCTTGATAGAGGAGGACAGCTGAAGCTTCCGTCAGCGGTCCGGGATGAATGTCAGCCAAGGATGGCTATTAAGTTGATGTCTTTGACCTTTCAACTGGTTAAGAGGGTGACACCTCACAATAAGGAACACCCTCTGTCACACCAACACACACACACACACCTGCGCCTCAATAACAGCTGTTCACTCAAGTCATGATCTGCTTTATGAAAAACAAAAATATATAAACATATATAAATCCTCGCGCCATGAATGCCTCGCCATAGATTATGAAAGTCCATAAACATTTGTAATGACTTAAGGTGTTGTTGATTGCGTTAAGTTCTTGACATAACATCTTCGAGGTACACACTCCACACTCGTATAGCCTCCCTTATCTCTCCCAACTGGACTAGAAATTTTGGGGGAATTTTGATTAGGGAATGGAGGTCACCATCACATTCAAATTACTTCTACCTCCCCATGGTCAGACGCCACATATCAACGGGTTAAACTCTCAGGTCATTGCAGCAGTCTTGCAGCAAAGCATTATATATATATTATATATATATATATATATATATATATATATATATATATATATATATATATATATATATATATATATATATATATATATAATAATATTTATTTCCGAAAACATTCTTCAGAATCTATCCTGTGGTGTGGGGGAAAAAAATAGTAGTACTAGTAGAAACAGTTGAGAGGCGGGCCGAAAGAGCCAGAGCTCAACCCCCGCAAGAACAACTAGGTGAATACAACTAGGTGAATACACACACACACACACACACACACATAGGAACCAGCCCGTAACAGCTGTCTAATTCCCAGGTACCTACTTACTGTGCTTGCGGGGGTTGAGCTCTGGCTCTTTGGTCCTATCTACATTTGAAACTGTGTATGGAGTCAGCTTCCACCACATCACTTCCTAATGCATTCCATTTGTCTACTAGTCTGACATTGAAATAGTTCTTTCTAACGTCTCTATGGCTCATTTGGGCACTCAATTTTCATCTATGTCCCCTAATGCGTGTGCCCTTTGTGTTAAATTGTCTGTCTTTATCTACCCTATTAGTTCCTCTGAGAATCTTGCAAGTGGTGATCATGTCCCCTCTAACTCTTCTGTCTCCCAGTGACGTGAGGTTTAATTCCCGTAGTCTCTCCTCGTAGCTCATACCTCTCAGCTCGGGTACTAGTCTGGTGGCAAACCTTTGAACCTTTTCCAGTTTAGTCTTATGCTTGACTAGAAATGGACTCCATGCTGGAGCCGCATACTCCAGGATTGGTCTGACATATGTGGTATACAAAGTTCTGAAAGATTCCTTATACAAGTTTCTAAAGGCCGTTCTTATGTTAGCCAACCTGGCATATGCCGTTGATGTTATCCTCTTGATATGGGCTTCAGGAGACAGGTCTGGCGTGATATCAACCCCAAGTCTCGGTCTCGGTCGGTCGGTCGGTCGGTCGGTCGGTCGGTCGGTCCTCTCTCTCTCTCTCTCTCTCTCTCTCTCTCTCTCTCTCTCTCTCTCTCTCTCTCTCTCTGACTCTCTCTCTCTGACTCTCTCTCTCTGACTCTCTCTCTCTGACTCTCTCTCTCTGACTCTCTCTCTCTCTCTCTCTCTCTCTCTCTCTCTCTCTCTCTCTCTCTCTCTCCTCTCTCTCTCTCTCTCTCTCTCTGACTCTCTCTCTCTGACTCTCTCTCTCTCTCTGACTCTTGAAGTATTTCATCTCCCAAATGATACCTTGTATCTGGTCTCCTGCTCCCAACACCTATCTTCATTACATTAAATTTGCTTGGGTTAAACTCCTAACAACTATTTGTTCGACCATTCCTGCAGCTTGTCCAGGTCTTCTTGAAGCCTCAAGTCTTCTGTCTTAATCCTTCTCATAATTTTGGCGTCGTCAGCAAACATTGAGAGGAATGAGTCTATACCCTCTGGGAGATCATTTACGTATATCAGAAACAGGATAGGTCCGAGTACAGAGCCCTGTGGGACTCCACTGGTGACTTCACGCCAATCTGAGGTCTGGTTGATACCTGGTTGATGGGGTTCTGGGAGTTCTTCTACTCCCCAAGCCCGGCCCGAGGCCAGGCTTGACTTGTGAGAGTTTGGTCCACAAGGCTGTTACTTGGAGCGGCCCACAGGCCCACATACCCACCACAGCCCGGTTGGTCCGGCACTCCTTGGAGGAATAAATCTAGTTTCCTCTTGAAGATGTCCACGGTTGTTCCGGCAATATTTCTTATGCTTGCTGGGAGGACGTTGAACAACCGCGGACCTCTGATGTTTATACAGTGTTCTCTGATTGTGCCTATGGCACCTCTGCTCTTCACTGGTCTGTCTCACCCTTCACTGTAACTCTCTGCACACACGCAGTGTATGTGTGTGTGTGGTCTCACCTATTAGAGTGTGTACTCACCTAATTGTACTCGCCTAATTACGCTTGCGGAGGTTAAGCTTTGGCTCTTTGGTCCCGCCTCTCAACCATCAATCAACTAGTGTACAGATTCCTGAGCCTACTGTGTCTGTGGGTGTGTCTATCTCAGAGAGAAAGTGTGTGTGTATTTACTATTTGTAGCTACAGGATGGAGTAGTTTGCCCGCCTATGTAATCGTCGGTTGTCTACTGACTCCTGGCTTATTTTACCTCTAACATATCTACTTTATATATTTCTCGCCAACACACGCACGCACACGTGCCCAGAATACCGGTGTCTCACTCCCAGGTACACCTATTCACTGTGTGTGTGCTTGAGTGTCGAGGGTGGTGCAGGAATGTGCCCACCCAGGATTTTAGAAGTGTAAACTTGTATTGGCCAACACATCCGGCGCAAAAGGTCGTGGTATCTATCCACCAGGATCACAACACAATGTGATCATAACAATCCCCCGTAGGTCCCTGGTCCATCTTCAGGAGAGAGAGAGAGAGAGAGAGAGAGAGAGAGAGAGAGAGAGAGAGAGAGAGAGAGAGAGAGAGAGAGAGAGAGAGAGAGAGAGAGAGAGGGGGGGGGGGAGAGAGAGAGAGAGAGGGGGGGGAGAGAGAGAGAGAGAGAGAGAGAGGGGGGGGGAGAGAGAGAGAGAGAGAGAGAGAGAGAGAGAGAGAGAGAGAGAGAGAGAGAGAGAGGGAGAGGAGAGAGAGAGAGAGAGAGAGAGAGAGAGAGAGAGAGGAGGAGAGGGAGAGAGAGAGGGGGGGAGAGAGAGAGAGAGAGAGAGAGGGAGAGAGAGAGAGAGAGAGAGAGAGAGAGAGAGAGAGAGAGAGAGAGAGAGAGAGAGAGAGAGAGAGAGAGAGAGAGAGAGAGAGAGAGAGAGGGGGGGGGGAGAGAGAGAGAGAGAGAGAGAGAGAGAGAGGGAGAGGGAGAGGGAGAGGGAGAGAGAGAGAGAGAGAGAGAGAGAGAGAGAGAGAGAGAGAGAGAGAGCCACCACAGCCTCTCGGATACATCTTACCCCACCGCCTGGCCATATGTACATCCCTGATCCACCACCTGAAGACATACGTCCTCTGTCCACCACCAAGAGACAATACCTTGAGTTTCTGGTACTAGACCCCCTGCCCCCGTATGACACAATACCTTGTAGGTACCAGACACCTCTGCCAATCCCCTCCCCCCCCCCCCCCAACCCTGCCAGGTACAAGGCCGTAGGCGGACCATAGAGCAAGACTTCACTTCCCCCGCAGTCACTGATAGGAAAGTACCAACCTTCCCGCCCACCACCACCACCCTCCCTAGTGACGCTGTACAACCACCCGCCTCCCGAATTTTTTAGGGAGTTTTTACGAGGCCAGCGGCTTATTTTTGGGAATGGTGCCACAGCCACCCAGCGCTTCTGACGGTGCCCGGGCCCTGGCAGGTGCCTCCAATCTCCCGGCGACGTTATACCAGCTGGGCCGCGATTCACAGAGCACCTACGTGTCCACTTGCGAGATCTGCTACCACTTATCCCGTTCATGGCTACTTAAATTGTACTAAGCAGTTACGAGCTCGTAAGCACCACGAGGTCGCCCATAACGTTGAGATACTTGGGGTCGAGGACGACCTCCTATAGTGCTTCGGAGCCATAAACTGTTTAATAAATGTAAGCAAAGCTGTTATGATTGTTGAAAGATGTACAGGGTTCGTAAGTGGCTACATAAATGCTTGATGGCTCCTAGCCCAAGCCGCCATGATCGAGACAATAGGAGCAGGGAAGGGAGCCGGTCGGCCGAGCGGACAGCACACTGGGCTTGTGAGCCTGTGGTCCTGGGTTCGATCCCAGGCGCCGGCGAGAAACAATGGGCAGAGTTTCTTTCACCCTATGCCCCTGTTACCTAGCAGTAAAATAGGAACCTGGGTGTTAGTCAGCTGTCACGGGCTGCTTCCTGGGGGTGGAGACCTGGTCGAGGACCGGGCCGCGGGGACACTAAAGTCCCGAAATCATCTCAAGATAACCTCAAGATAACATATCTTGCAATTCACCATCGTGTTGTATAAATCCTGACTGTGGTTGGGTAGTTATTTACTACCCTGGGATTATTAGTTCACATTTGTCATTGTCTATGTTAACGAATAGTGTTTATATATGATTTCGTTCTTATATATGAATAGGTTTGGGTTAATATAAACATGCGCTGCCTCGTACGGAACAATAAGCCTTCTGCGGATTGCCCAAATTGTTGTGTTATATTCTTAAGTTAAATTCCTGAGCCAAGCAAAGACATTTTGAACAGAAAACGGAAAATTAACATTACGGTTTTACTTGTTAAAATGAAACCCCCGCGCAGGGTAGACAGCTGTACAATTAGTCAGCTGTCACGGGCTGCTTCCTGGGGGTGGAGGCCTGGTCTAGGACCGGGCCGCGGGGACACTAAGCCCCGAAAAATTCTCTAAAGATAACACCGCCGCCGGAGACATTACTGGCACCATTACACACGGAGGCACAAGGTATCTTGCTCATCATAACACACATATGAGAAAATAATGAGGCAATATAATGAGAGAAGTGACGTCCTTGTACTCGCCACACACACATACACTACCCACTGAACCATGATGAGTTTAACAGTATCTAGACCAGTTGTTCTATATCATGTTATTGTTATGTTGTTGGGTTTAACCAGAGATGTTAGCGTTACAGAACAAACTGTTATGTGCACGTTATCGTTCAGTCGTTAGGGATGTTTGAGTCAGCAGTTCAAGGATGTTTGAGTTGCTTTGCTTTGAGGTCCAAAGGGTTTGGAAAGGATAGGGGAGGTGAAATTCTGGAAGAGGATGCGGGTGTAGAGAGAGAGAGAGGAGGTTTGAAAGTTCGGTGGCCTGTCCACCATCTTGAGATGATTTCGGGGCTTTAGTGTCCCCGCGGCTCGGTCCTCGACCAGGCCTCCACCCCCAGGAAGCAGCCCGTGACAGTTGACTAACACCCAGGTACCTATTTACTGCTAGGTAACAGGGGCATAGGCTGAAAGAAACTCTGCCCATTGTTCCTCGCCGGCGTCCGGGATTGAACCCGGGACCACAGGATCACAAGTCCAGCGTGCTGTCCGCTCGGCTCCCTACCATGGGTTGACATGTGTGTGTGTGTGTGTTGACATATGTTTGTTTGGGTATGTGGTATGTTGGGTTGTCATCCTTGGCTGGGTGGCTAGTGTTTGTGTCCTAGCTGGTGTCTGGAAGCCCGATGTTTGACTCATAAACTACTTTCATTAGTTCATTGGTTTATTAACCTTTACTCCAAGACCCTCTCACAGTCGAGTTTACAAACATGTTTAATTTTTTTTAAGCTGGTGTCCCACGCCACTTAGTCTTCCTGAGCTTAAAACTGACCGCAGTTTACACTGAAGGTAATTTGTTACTTTTCCCAAACTGAAGTACATCAATATCCTCCTGTTGTTCCCAAGCTGAAGCTTATCATTGTCCTGTTTCCCCAAGCTGAAGCTTATCATTGTCCTGTTTCCCCAAGCTGAAGCCATTCAAGGTCCTCGTATTGTTAGTGTATAATGACGCCTACATTAACCCCGTCTGCAGACTTCCATACATTGTTGTTCACATCAATATAATGATAATTAATATATATTATAAACAGTGGAGATCCCAGCGCCTGGTTACCCACCAGTCATTCTTCATAGTCTCTGTTAACAGTTCAGTGGCCTATCCCACCTGTGACATTCGTGTCAGGGTTATCTTGAGATGATTTCGGGGCTTTAGTGTCCCCGCGGCCCGGTCCTCGACCAGGCCTCCACGCCCCAGGAAGCAGCCCGTGACAGCTGACTAACACCCAGGTACCTATTTTACTGCTAGGTAACATGGGCATAGGGTGAAAGAAACTCTGCCCATTGTTTCTCGCCGGCGTTCGGGATCGAACCCGGGACCACAGGATCACAAGTCCAGCGTGCTGTCCGCTCGGCCGACCGGCTCCCTGGGGGTCCCAGGGAGGGTCCCTGGGACCCTAAGGGGGTCCCACAAACACCATCTGTGAGATACACAACAGTTCAAGCATTTAAAGAATGAGAAAACTTGATAAACCCCTCGAAATGATACCTGATCAACCGGGCTGTGATGCATACGTAAGGCTGCAAGCAGTTGCGTCTAACAGTCTGGTTGACCACAGCATCAATCAAGAGGCCTGGTGAGAGACCGAGCCACAGGGATATTGATCTCCGGAATCAACAATAGGAACATGAGGACAAAGGGAAAAAAAAGCAAGAGAAAGTTCATGTAATTTGTATTTAATTATCTTGTAATAAGAGTTCTTGTCGAGGAATGAGCTTCCTTCACGTTACTATTACTCCCGCCCCCCCCCCCATAGTGTTGTAATGTGTCCCGGGGTAATTTTCAAGTAACAGCTACTTAGACGCTCGTTGCTGACTGCACGTGTTAGCCAATCAGCAGATATTGCTACAGCACGTCAAACGGTTCCGTACTTATATCTATGATATATATCTATGATAAGTGACCTCGTAGCCTGGTGGATAGCGCGCAGGACTCGTAATTCTGTGGCGCGGGTTCGATTCCCGCACGAGGCAGAAACAAATGGGCAAAGTTTCTTTCACCCTGAATGCCCCTGTTACCTAGCAGTAAATAGGTACCTGGGAGTTAGTTAGCTGTCACGGGCTGCTTCCTGGGGGGTGGAGGCCTGGTCGAGGACCGGGCCGCGGGGACACTAAAGCCCCGAAATCATCTCAAGATAACCTCAAGATGATACATATCCACGGAACAACCGTGGACATCTTCAAGAGGAAACTAGATTGTTTCCTCCAAGGAGTGCCGGACCAACCGGGCTGTGGTGGGTATGTGGGCCTGCGGGTCGCTCCAAGCAACAGCCTGGTGGACCAAACTCTCACAAGTCAAGCCTGGCCTCGGGCCGGGCTTGGGGAGTAGAAAAACTCCCAGAACCCCATCAACCAGGAATCATATTAAGAGATGGTAAGACTTGCTTAGGTCTATCAAGCCGCTTCGATACATTACTCTTATCCCGGACCTGACTGGTCTGGGGTCAGATTCACGAAAGCACTTACGCAAGCACTTACGAATCTGTACATCTTTCCTCAATCTTTGGCGGCTTTGTTTACAATTATTAAACAGTTAATGAGCTCCGAAGCACCAGGAGGCTGTTTATAACAATAACAACAGTTGATTGGGAAGTTTTCATGCTTGTAAACTGTTTAATACATGTAACCAAAGCCGTCAAAGATTGAGGAAAGATGTACACGTTCGTAACAGCTTGCGTAAGTGCTTTCGTGAATCTGGCTCTTGGTGCGGGGAGTCACAGCCCACCAGCTGGTAGAACCAACACAATAAGATGCAGAATAAGATAATTATCTCCAAAACAGGTATCCGTAGAAAATTATCGGAACTGTGGACATAATGATAGTTTAGAAGAATAGACTTCAAGGTTGAAGGCAACACAACTGGCTGACACTGAAGTACAGGAACAACAACAACTGTGTACAGCCCGCCAAGCTACCTTCACTATCTCCTCATATGTTGAATTTGTTTAACTTCATTTTCTGGTGAACAAAATTGTTTAAATGATTTGTTTGTATTTTAAGTGTTGCCAAATAAACACAATCGAAACTTATTTAAAATAAATAGACGAGATATTTAAAAGACCAATACATAGGTTGCAATATTTAGACTTCCAAGACTGTACAGGAAGCTCTTAATTAAAACCTGTCCGCACCCACTAAGCGATATCCACCTTGTGGATATCGCAGGCAATAGTTACCAAGGTATAAGTAAATATCGTTACGTAACCACACATATATTCTCCCCCCCCCCAACCTCCCCAAGAAGCATTTATATACCTCCACATAAGCCACGTTGAATTAGGCCTGGAAGTAGAACTCTCGGAACCAACTGCAGGTAAATCACAAACTTTACTACCCAACCTCACTAAAACGTCAATACCCATAACCAACACTGCATCAAATTACCTGGAGTATACCTGGAGTATACCTGGAGTGGGTTCCGGGAGTTGTTTTACTCTCCAAGCCCGGCCTGAGACCAGGCTTGACTGGGATAACTTGGTCCAACAGACTATTTGTAGCGGCCCGCAGGCCTACATACCTACTACAGCCCGGCTGGTCCAACACCACCTTGAGGAACTTGTCTAGTTGTTTCTTAAACACGTCTACTTTGGTTCCGCCAATATCTATTTTACAATTTATCCAAAGGTCCTCAAATTATACTTTGAATTCTGCAGAGAATGAGAAGCTAGTCCCTTGCTGGAGTGTGGTAGACAGCGCTGGTACCAGGAAAACTAAGGGTAGAGAGTGTGGGCAAGATGGTGACTAAATATTTGGCGGTGCAGAGAGTTACTGGGAGTCACTGCCGGGAGTGATGAGGGACCAGGGGATGATGAGGGGGGCCAGGGGATGGTGAGGGGTCACGGCACATAGACCAGGGAGTGGTGAGGGGTCAGGGCACATGGACCAGGGGGTGGTGAGGGGCCACGACATATGGACCGGGGAGTGGTGAGGGGCCACGACACATGGACCAGGGGGTGGTGAGGGGCCACGACATATGGACCAGGGAGTGGTGAGGGGCCACGACACATGGACCAGGGAGTGGTGAGGGGCCACGACACATGGACCAGGGGGTGGTGAGGGGCCACGACACATGGACCAGGGGGTGGTGAGGGGCACGACACATGGACCAGGGAGTGGTGAGGGGCCAGGGCACATGGACCAGAGGGTGGTGAGGGGCCACGACACATGGACCAGGGAGTGGCGAGGGGCCAGGGCACATGGACCAGGGGGGTAGTGAGGGGGCCACGACACATGGACCAGGGGGTGGTGAGGGGCCAGGGCACATGGACCAGGGGGTGGTGAGGGGGCCACGACACATGGACGGGGGCCACGACACATGGACCAGGGAGTGGTGAGGGGCCAGGGCACATGGACCAGGGGGTGGTGAGGGGGCCACGACACATGGACCAGGGGGGGGGGTGGTGAGGGGCCAGAAAAGTTGGCCACCACTTCCTTGTTTACAGCCCCCAGCAACCTTCCAGCCGGAGTAAACATCGTGGGAAGGTGTTGACTCCCTGTTATGAGCGGCCACAAGGCGGGGGTGTACACATGCCGCCAACCTGGTCCAGGTTTGGTTGGTGCGTGTCGGCGGGCGAGCTTGAGCACACTATCACAGGAAGTGATAATGTTATGCGCTTATCACCACCATCACCACAGCACCGGTGTCACTATTCCCCGCCACCTGCGTCAACACCACAGCACCGGTGTCACTATTCTCCGCCACCTGCGCCAACACCACAGCACCGGTGTCACTAAGGCTCTAGTCCGCTCGCATCTCCAATATACTTCACTACCACTACATATTTCTAAAGAAAATTACAAGCAGTGCAAATGAGGTGCTAAGAAGAGCAGCAAAACACCGTCCACCAAATGATCAGACATTCCAGGAGCTCCGTGAACTCCTGAAACCACAATCACAAAACACCAGACTACATCACCGAGCCACTAGGGTATAGAACACGATAGAAATGTTAGAAGATCCCAATGCTAGAAACATTACTCCAAGATGAGACGCTCCGCTCCACCCGCTGCGGGTGGCCCAAGAGCCTCGATCTACTTAGTGAAAACCCAGCCCAACAATACATCATTCCAAGATGAAATACTGAGCAAAAATCCCCTTTGTAAAACAGAACATCGAAACGTGTGTGAAAGCATTCAAATGTATATTTGTGCATACTACACAGTCCTCTTGTATACACATTCATATGTGGTGATTAGACATGTGAAGAACCTCACACACATACTCGGCTCCCTGACATGAGAGAGCAAGCTTAACTGCCAATACTCCACATCGTGTCAGCAAGGCGGACACGCTGTCATGTAACTCTTAATATATTTCCCATTTCTAAACAGCTCCGACACCACAGTCCCCTAGAACACCAGGTGTCACCCATACAATACCAAGAGTCCCCTAGAACACCAGGTGTCACCCATACAATACCAAGAGTCCCCTAGAACACCAGGTGTCACCCATACAATACCAAGAGTCCCCTAGAACACCAGGTGTCACCCATACAATACCAAGAGTCCCCTAGAACACCAGGTGTCACCCATACAATACCAAGAGTCCCCTAGAACACCAGGTGTCACCCATACAATACCAAGAGTCCCCTAGAACACCAGGTGTCACCCATACAATACCAAGAGTCCCCTAGAACACCAGGTGTCACCCATACAATACCAAGAGTCCCCTAGAACACCAGGTGTCACCCATACAATACCAAGAGTCCCCTAGAACACCAGGTGTCACCTACCGTAGAGCAGGTGCCGGCGTGTGGACCATAACTAGCGCTCACCTGTAATAGGAAGACACACAAAGTTAGCACAGAGTACCCTTCATCCTCTTATATACATAACATCAACTTTAACAATACATAATTCATACCTTTGGGTCCGGAGGCGATCTAGCTCTCAACAATTCTCCAGGCAATCCTAGGCCTAATACACGCTATCTTAGGCCTAATATGGCAACCATATATGCTAAACTAAGCCTAGGAATGTTTAAATGTAATTTTTAGTTTCTTCCGGACTATAAAATTAATAGTACAAGACGTGAACTTTGCCCTCATCAATACATATTGGTATATTCAATCAAATATTAACTAAGTACTAACATTATAGGAGGATGGGCTGTAAAAATTATATTTAACCATTATACAACTGTAGATAAAGTGCCATATTTTATACAAATAAAAACTTATTGTAAAACAAATTTCACTGTTGAAATTCATGATTTGTTGTCGCTTTTAAACACTGGAAGACTTTGTTACGTATGAGTAAGTATTGGTCCACTACCACACTCAGGATGGATATGGGGTCCATAACTACACTTAGGATGGATATGGGGTCCACTACCACACCCAGGATGGATATGGGGTCCACAACTACACTTAGGATGGATATGGGGTCCACTACCACACCCAGGATGGATATGGGGTCCATAACTACACTTAGGATGGATATGGAGTCCACAACTACACTTAGGATGGATATGGGGTCCACTACCACACCCAGGATGGATATGGGGTCCATAACTACACTTAGGATGGATATGGAGTCCACAACTACACTTAGGATGGATATGGGGTCCACAACTACACCCAGGATGGATATGGGGTCCACAACTACACCCAGGATGGATATGGGGTCAACTACTACACCCAGGATGGATATGGAGTCCACAACTACACTTAGGATGGATATGGGGTCAACTACTACACCCAGGATGGATATGGGGTCCACAACTACACCCAGGATGGATATGGGGTCAACTACTACACCCAGGATGGATATGGGGTCAACTACTACACCCAGGATGGATATGGGGTCAACTACTACACCCAGGATGGATATGGGGTCAACTACTACACCCAGGATGGATATGGGGTCAACTACTACACCCAGGATGGATATGGGGTCAACTACTACACCCAGGATGGATATGGGGTCCACTACTACACCCAGGATGGATATGGGGTCAACTACTACACCCAGGATGGATATGGGGTCCACAACTACACTCAGGATGGATATGGGGTCAACTACTACACCCAGGATGGATATGGGGTCAACTACTACACCCAGGATGGATATGGGGTCCACTACTACACCCAGGATGGATATGGGGTCAACTACTACACCTAGGATGGATATGGGGTCCACTACTACACCCAGGATGGATATGGGGTCAACTACTACACCCAGGATGGATATGGGGTCCACAACTACACTCAGGATGGATATGGGGTCAACTACTACACCCAGGATGGATATGGGGTCCACTACTACACCCAGGATGGATATGGGGTCCATAACTACACTTAGGATGGATATGGGATCCACTACTACACCCAGGATGGATATGGGGTCCACTACTACACCCAGGATGGATATGGGGTCCACAACTACACTTAGGATGGATATGGGATCCACTACTACACCCAGGATGGATATGGGGTCCACTAGACACACTCAGGACGGATATGGGGTCCACTAGACACACTCAGGATGGATATGGGGTCCACTAGACACACTCAGGACGGATATGGGGTCCACTAGACACACCCAGGATGGATATGGGGTCCACTAGACACACTCAGGACGGATATGGGGTCCACTAGACACACTCAGGATGGATAAGGGGTCCACTATCACACTCAGGATGGATATGGGGTCCACTACTACACCCAGGATGGATATGGGGTCCACTACTACACCCAGGATGGATATGGGGTCCACTACTACACCCAGGATGGATACTCTTCCTCTTGAGTACTACACACAGTGTAGTACTCAAGAGGAAGATTGAATATTATAAAGAGCTCATTGGCAATATAGGGTCGACCCTGTCGTAGCTCAGTCGATTAAGGCAGTGTCTGGGATGCTCCCGGACGCAAGTTCGAATCCTCGTCACGGCCCTTGTGGATTTGTTCATTTGTTAACATAGGGTAAAGTTATTGGTAAAACTGCGTCATTCTTTACTAGCACTACCACTGATGATTCTGCCTTTACTGGTATTAATGTAACTATCTCCTCAGGTAATACAAAACAGGTACATTACAGATAATATTGGCGCAAGTGCCCTGGTGACCTTTAACCTAACGGTAAACAAACAGCTCATTATGAACCAGTTTTCCAGAATGTTCTTAATTGCCAATATTAAGACGCTAGCTAACCGAGACAATAGTCTTAAATCTAAGAACGATATAGAAGTGTGTGTTATTGTTGCGAGTGAGACGTACGTGCCCTGGCAGGTCGCTGGTTCCTGAGCAGCGCGACCAGTAATCATTACCTGTCGTAGCATGACGGTTTACCAATATTTGGTTACACTTGGAGCACTCCTCACCGTCGCTGATGTTGTAAACAGTTTACCTGTGCTGTTAGAACCAGTAGTAATACCACGGGTCTGTCTTGTCCGACCCATAAACTGGGCATGTGTTTAAAAGTGCAGCATTCAGCTGCGCCTCATTAAAAATACTTGACAAATCAAATGGAAAATGTACCATATGGCGACTGAAGTACGGGAGGAAGTGACAGATAATGTTTGGAACACAGAAATGACAGTGACTGGAGCAGAGGAAGAATTTGCAGTGACTGTAGCGCAGGTGGAAATGACAGATAGCATTTCAGGCAAAGGAGGAAATGGCAGATAGCAATTGGGATAATGACATTATCTCCTAATGACATAGGAGATAATGATATGTACTGGAACACTATGATGGTTAAGGCGGGAACAATGGAAGGTAGTGAAGCATGGTGGAATATAAGAGCACCTGAGTGAAGCCTTTTGAAGGGTTGGCGAGGAGGGCTCCCACCATGGCTGTGTAGAGATGGCTGCTCACGTCTCCAGGAGAATAGTCCAGGCTGGTTCTCTTGCGGGCAGCATTGGGGGACAGGGCGAGGGGGCACATGGGTCTCTCCCTGCCCATGGGGGAGAGGGTGCCCACACTCACCCGCCGGGGGCCCTCGCCACCGGCCAGGCCCACGCTCAGACGCCGACCCATTTCCGCGCCTCTTTCCCGAATTTTGTCCAACATAGACATAGTGACTGATGGCTTGTGAGCACCGGCACCACGCTGTATATCACTGACCACCGCCGCCACTACTATCACTCCTCACATCACTATTGTATGTTCATCTGAACAAATTATACATCATTACTTCTCCCATTCATAGCTCCTAATTCAATTTTGTTCACATAGGGTAAATGTTGGAATAATTCATGAGTGGTGGCAACAGTCACGAGAGTGTTGTGAACACGAGCAACACCAACAGAAGTTTGCATTATCATTACCAATAATGAAATAAACCTTGATCAAGCAAACTGTGGGTAACTATTTAAGAACTTGAGGTGCAACATGGCATCGGAAGCCGCATCACTACATGCAGGCGATGAGTCACAATAACGTGGCTCAAGTATGTTAACCAGACCACACACTAGAAGGTGAAGGGACGACGACGACGTTTCGGTCCGTCCTGGACCATTAAAGTCGATTGAGAATTCACCATAGCACTACATAATGCTATGGTGAAGGATTGTATAGCTTGGACGCCTGCTACAGCTAACAGTCAAGGGATGATTTAGTTCTATAATTCTAAGAGCTAAGATTACCAATCGAAAGCAAGACACATCAGGAAAGAGAGGGATAACGAGCGAACTGATAAACAACTGTTCATTGAGGGTAATAATGTAATTGACATTTTATAAATACTGTAGACGGTAACTTGGGCTTTGTTTACAATCTCCCACAACAGGAACAGTCTTATCGGAGAGGATATGGCTACGCGGTCGTGTCAGTTGTCACGGCTCATGTAAGTATAGCACGCATGCGCGCACGCACAGGCGGAACCAAAGAGCCAGAGCTCAACTCCCGCAAGCACAAATAGGTGAGTACACACACACACACACACACACACACACACACACACACACACCTGTGTGTCAAGTGTAGATATGATAGATAGAGCCCAATAGGCTCAGGAACCTGTACACTTATTGATTGACGGTTGAGAGGCGGGATCAAAGAGCCAGAGCTCAACCCCCGCAAGCACAACTAGGTGAGTACCTGTATATATATATAAATAGTATATATCTACACATTTTGTTACTGAAGGAAGCACTGTGTAGTGTGTTAACAATACCATGTAGCTTTCAGCGAGGCACGTGTATGGTAGAGTGTATCCAAGTATAGCGTCCCAAGTATACATACACTCCAAGTAATGTGTAGAGCGGGTCCCAGGCAGGTATATAATGACCCTAGAGTATGTACCCGGTATTTCATACTGGTTAATAAACCCGAGGTAAGGGTGGGGGTGTGGGGGGATGCTATGTGGGTTTTGAGTGTCGTGGTTGACGCATGTATGTGTGGGAGGTGGTGTGTGGGGGGTGTGGTGTGTGGGAGAGGAGGTGTGTGGGGGGTGTGGTGTGTGGGAGAGGAGGTGTGTGGGGGGTGTGGTGTGTGGGGGAGGAGGTGTGTGGGGGGTGTGGTGTGTGGGGGAGGAGGTGTGTGGGGGGTGTGGTGTGTGGGAGAGGAGGTGTGTGGGAGAGGAGGTGTGTGGGGGGTGTGGTGTGAGGGGGGTGTGGGGGGTGTGGTGTGTGGGAGAGGAGGTGTGTGGGTGGTGTGGTGTGTGGGGGGTGTGGTGTGTGGGAGAGGAGGTGTGTGGGGGGTGTGGTGTGTGGGGGTGTGGTGTGTGGGGGGTGTGGTGTGTGGGGGTGTGGTGTGTGGGGGTGTGGTGTGTGGGAGAGGAGGTGTGTGGGGGTGTGGTGTGTGGGGGGTGTGGTGTGTGGGAGAGGAGGTGTGTGGGAGAGGAGGTGTGTGGGGGGTGTGGTGTGTGGGAGAGGAGGTGTGTGGGGGTGTGGTGTGTGGGGGGTGTGGTGTGTGGGGGGTGTGGTGTGTGGGGGTGTGGGGGGTATGGTGTGTGGGGGGTGTGGTGTGTGGGGGTGTGGTGTGTGGGGGAGGAGGTGTGTGGGGGGTGTGGTGTGTGGGAGAGGAGGTGTGTGGGGGTGTGGTGTGTGGGAGAGGAGGTGTGTGGGGGTGTGGTGTGTGGGAGAGGAGGTGTGTGGGGGGTGTGGTGTGTGGGGGAGGAGGTGTGTGGGGGGTGTGGTGTGTGGGGGTGTGGTGTGTGGGAGAGGAGGTGTGTGGGGGGTGTGGTGTGTGGGAGAGGAGGTGTGTGGGGGTGTGGTGTGTGGGGGAGGAGGTGTGTGGGGGGTGTGGTGTGTGGGGGTGTGGTGTGTGGGAGAGGAGGTGTGTGGGGGTGTGGTGTGTGGGGGTGTGGTGTGTGGGGGAGGAGGTATGTGGGGGGGAGGAGGTATGTGGGGGTGTGGTGTGTGGGGGAGGAGGTGTGTGGGGGAGGAGGTGTGTGGGGGTGTGGTGTGTGGGCTGACCCCGGTAGAAGAGAGCGACGGTACCGACAGGAAGCGTGGACAGGATACGGGGAGGAGACAAGGAGTGGAAGATCAGGACATAATAATGGCTGACCCGTCGCCTTTAAACACCTAGAAGAGCAGAAGGTCGAGGCAAGAGCAATCAATACCGCTTAGTGTATCTGTCTGTCTGTCTCTCCCTGTCCATGGTCACAGCACCTTGACACCTGTCTACCTGCCGTACAACACCTCGCTACTCGCCTCACAGCACTTGTCTACACTTGTTAAACCACCGCCCAACACTTGTCCTCTTGTATACATGTTGTCAGAGGCATAGAAGCCTGTCGTCAGCCACTGAAAATCCACTGAAAAATGGGAAGAGATGAACGTTTCGGCCGATCAAGGCCGAAATGTGCGTTTTAGGTTTTTCCGACGCACGGTCTATGGGTCCGGGGTATTTTCTACTTTTAGACCATGCGCTTGGGTTTTGTTCCACAAGCCAACATCCTTGTTTCGAAACCAGTATTAACCTAGTTTTATTTTGTGTTTGTATTCTTAAAACACAGCTGCTGTTTATATTAAAGCATGGTCATCAATGCTCCAAAACAACTGTGTAATATATGCCAAACCACTTTAGCACACAACAAAAATAACAAAATCCTTATTTATACAAGGAAAATACTAGTTATAACATTTAAATCCTTAAAGAGACTGTGAGGCACAGGACGATAAGACCAATGAACACAACAGTCCACCGCAAAGTATCCGTATAATAATTAAGAGATAAACATTAATTCCCTTTTTCGTTAACTGTTATGAGTTACCAACTATCTTCAAGAGACAATCACTTAAGAACGAGTGAATGATTCACATCTTAAGAGGCTCCGTAACAGCAAGGCTCATAAACACCTGTGTGTATGGATTACAGTTTAGGCTAAAATCCCCAACAACATACCCCCCAAGACATAATTTAAGAAGGGGAGAAATGTAAGTGCATGTGATATCCTCTGAGCAAGACCAGGAGTGCAGCACGCGGCCACACCTGACCATCTAACACCCTCACAGGTGGAGGAGGAGTCGTGGCATATCACACCCGGTGTTACACTTGGCCGGCCCCTCCCAGTGTTACCTGAGCACCAACCTCTTGAGCTGGAGAGACTCCTCTTACAGTTAGGTGCACGGATTGACTCCCTTCACCCAGCTCCTCTCACCTAATAGGTCGCATTCTGAACGGATTAAACCAATCCATTAAGAATTGGATGTAGAAAAATTACATTAAAGCACGGTAATAGTTACGTTTTGAAGGTATCTGCCCACGATAGGTTAGGGGGGGAGGGGGGTGTTTGTGATCACACGCTTCTGGTTAGGCAAAACAGTTGCATTTTTTACGGAGTGTTTAAAGACAAAGCGCTGGCTTCTACCAGACCATTATGCCCCTCTATTACAGTCACAACATCCTGGAGCTCGCCACTCCTCTCCATGTATCACCACTATATATTCTACCAGTCTTGTAACTTACACATATACATACATAAATGTGCATGTAAGTGTCAAGGTTTAGCAGAGAAAAGTCAAAGGTCAACCGGTAGGTCTACAACCATGGGGGAGCTTGTATCACCATGTTGGTCTACAAGCATGGTGGAGCTGGTATCACCATGTTGGTCTACAAGCATGGTGGAGCTTGTATCACCATGTTGGTCTACAAGCATGGTGGAGCTGGTATCACCATGTTGGTCTACAAACATGGTGGAGCTTGTATCACCATGTTGGTCTACAAGCATGGTGGAGCTGGTATCACCATGTTGGTCTACGAGCATGGGGGAGCTGGTATCACCATGTTGGTCTACAAGCATGGTGGAGCTGGTATCACCATGTTGGTCTACAAGCATGGTGGAGCTGGTATCACCATGTTGGTCTACAAGCATGGTGGAGCTTGTATCACCATGTTGGTCTACGAGCATGGGGGAGCTGGTATCACCATGTTGGTCTACGAGCATGGGGGAGCTGGTATCACCATGTTGGTCTACAAGCATGGGGGAGCTTGTATCACCATGTTGGTCTACGAGCATGGGGGAGCTGGTATCACCATGTTGGTCTACGAGCATGGGGGAGCTTGTATCACCATGTTGGTCTACAAGCATGGGGGAGCTTGTATCACCATGTTGGTCTACAAGCATGGGGGAGCTTGTATCACCATGTTGGTCTACGAGCATGGGGGAGCTTGTATCACCATGTTGGTCTACAAGCATGGGGGAGCTTGTATCACCATGTTGGTCTACGAGCATGGGGGAGCTGGTATCACCATGTTGGTCTACGAGCATGGGGGAGCTGGTATCACCATGTTGGTCTACGAGCATGGGGGAGCTTGTATCACCATGTTGGTCTACAAGCATGGGGGAGCTTGTATCACCATGTTGGTCTACAAGCATGGGGGAGCTTGTATCACCATGTTGGTCTACAAGCATGGGGGAGCTTGTATCACCATGTTGGTCTACGAGCATGGGGGAGCTGGTATCACCATGTTGGTCTACGAGCATGGGGGAGCTGGTATCACCATGTTGGTTTACAAGCATGGGGGAGCTGGTATCACCATGTTGGTCTACAAGCATGGGGGAGCTTGTATCACCATGTTGGTCTACGAGCATGTGGGAGCTGGTATCACCATGTTGGTCTACGAGCATGTGGGAGCTGGTATCACCATGTTGGTCTACGAGCATGTGGGAGCTGGTATCACCATGTTGGTCTACAAGCATGGGGGGAGCTTGTATCACCATGTTGGTCTACAAGCATGGTGGAGCTGGTATCACCATGTTGGTCTACAAGCATGGTGGAGCTTGTATCACCATGTTGGTCTACGAGCATGGGGGAGCTGGTATCACCATGTTGGTCTACAAGCATGGTGGAGCTGGTATCACCATGTTGGTCTACAAGCATGGTGGAGCTTGTATCACCATGTTGGTCTACGAGCATGGGGGAGCTGGTATCACCATGTTGGTCTACAAGCATGGGGGAGCTTGTATCACCATGTTGGTCTACAAGCATGGGGGGAGCTTGTATCACCATGTTGGTCTACAAGCATGGTGGAGCTGGTATCACCATGTTGGTCTACAAGCATGGTGGAGCTTGTATCACCATGTTGGTCTACGAGCATGGTGGAGCTGGTATCACCATGTTGGTCTACAAGCATGGGGGAGCTTGTATCACCATGTTGGTCTACGAGCATGGGGGAGCTTGTATCACCATGTTGGTCTACGAGCATGGGGGAGCTGGTATCACCATGTTGGTCTACGAGCATGGTGGAGCTTGTATCACCATGTTGGTCTACAAGCATGGTGGAGCTGGTATCACCATGTTGGTCTACGAGCATGGGGGAGCTTGTATCACCATGTTGGTCTACAAGCATGGGGGAGCTTGTATCACCATGTTGGTCTACAAGCATGGTGGAGCTGGTATCACCATGTTGGTCTACAAGCATGGGGGAGCTTGTATCACCATGTTGGTCTACGAGCATGGGGGAGCTTGTATCACCATGTTGGTCTACAAGCATGGGGGAGCTTGTATCACCATGTTGGTCTACAAGCATGGTGGAGCTGGTATCACCATGTTGGTCTACAAGCATGGGGGAGCTTGTATCACCATGTTGGTCTACGAGCATGGGGGAGCTTGTATCACCATGTTGGTCTACAAGCATGGTGGAGCTGGTATCACCATGTTGGTCTACAAGCATGGTGGAGCTGGTATCACCATGTTGGTCTACAAGCATGGTGGAGCTGGTATCACCATGTTGGTCTACGAGCATGGTGGAGCTGGTATCACCATGTTGGTCTACAAGCATGGGGGAGCTGGTATCACCATGTTGGTCTACGAGCATGGTGGAGCTGGTATCACCATGTTGGTCTACGAGCATGGTGGAGCTGGTATCACCATGTTGGTCTACAAGCATGGGGGAGCTGGTATCACCATGTTGGTCTACGAGCATGGTGGAGCTGGTATCACCATGTTGGTCTACGAGCATGGGGGAGCTGGTATCACCATGTTGGTCTACAAGCATGGGGGAGCTTGTATCACCATGTTGGTCTACGAGCATGGGGGAGCTTGTATCACCATGTTGGTCTACAAGCATGGGGGAGCTTGTATCACCATGTTGGTCTACAAGCATGGTGGAGCTGGTATCACCATGTTGGTCTACAAGCATGGGGGAGCTTGTATCACCATGTTGGTCTACGAGCATGGGGGAGCTGGTATCACCATGTTGGTCTACAAGCATGGTGGAGCTGGTATCACCATGTTGGTCTACAAGCATGGTGGAGCTGGTATCACCATGTTGGTCTACGAGCATGGTGGAGCTGGTATCACCATGTTGGTCTACAAGCATGGGGGAGCTGGTATCACCATGTTGGTCTACGAGCATGGTGGAGCTGGTATCACCATGTTGGTCTACGAGCATGGTGGAGCTGGTATCACCATGTTGGTCTACAAGCATGGGGGAGCTGGTATCACCATGTTGGTCTACGAGCATGGGGGAGCTTGTATCACCATGTTGGTCTACAAGCATGGGGGAGCTGGTATCACCATGTTGGTCTACAAGCATGGGGGAGCTTGTATCACCATGTTGGTCTACGAGCATGGGGGAGCTGGTATCACCATGTTGGTCTACAAGCATGGGGGAGCTGGTATCACCATGTTGGTCTACAAGCATGGGGGAGCTTGTATCACCATGTTGGTCTACAAGCATGGGGGAGCTGGTATCACCATGTTGGTCTACAAGCATGGGGGAGCTGGTATCACCATGTTGGTCTACAAGCATGGGGGAGCTGGTATCACCATGTTGGTCTACGAGCATGTATCAGTATCAACACTGTATCAACACTGTCCCAGATGTAGAGGTTTTCTTCATCACTGTGTTAGAGTAGGTTGTTTTCTCGGTCTGCCACTCCGTAACAAACCCAACTGTTTGGCCAAACCAGAAGAGTACGAACCCAAGCAACCCACCTAACCTATCGAGGTCGATGCATTGGAAACGTCAATATTGCGGTGCTTTAATTTGTACTAATACGTTGTACTTTTAACGAATTGCAGATTCCGTTAAAAATACGGTGGAATAATGAAAATAATTCCAGATGTAGGGGACAGGAAGCCTGTAGGATCGAGGTGAACCCCCCCCCCCCCAAGGGTCCTGACCTTCCCCAGGATGCAACCCACAACAGTTGTATAACTCCTGGGTGTCTATTTACTGCTACTCAATACAATAACAATGGTACTCGTCCTACTGGAGGGGCCTCGTAGCCTGGTGGATAGCGCGCAGGACTCGTAATTCTGTGGCGCGGGTTCGATTCCCGCACGAGGCAGAAACAAATGGGCAAAGTTTCTTTCACCCTGAATGCCCCTGTTACCTAGCAGTAAATAGGTACCTGGGTGTTAGTCAGCTGTCACGGGCTGCTTCCTGGGGGTGGAGGCCTGGTCAAGGACCGGGCCGCGGGGACACTAAAGCCCCGAAATCAACTCGAGATAACCTCAACAGAAGCATCAGGTGAAAGGAAACACGCCTAACCATTTGTGTGCCGCTCGAGGATCGAACCTGGGATCTCCTATGGCAAGTAGAGAACGTAGACCAATGTACCGTACAGGGATTAATCTGTACTTTCTATCGTCTCTCTCTAGTCAGATATGGTTAATAAATGCAAACAAAGCCGCCATGAAAGATCAACAGGTTTCGTAAGTGGTTGTGTATAAAGTTGATGTACCCTGGACGTGACACTGGCCGTGCATATGAAGTCATTGTAGGGGGCAATACTGCCCACTCCGGCAACGTCGAGTACTCCCTCCCCCCAGTCCATTCACCCCCCCAGTCCAATCACCCCCCCAGTCCAATCACCCCCCCAGTCCAATCACCCCCCCCTACCCTAGCAATACCCAAGGCAGTAACACTGGGGAAAACTCTTAAGAGTCAGCTAGCAAAGTTTTCTTAGCAGGGAAAGGGAGGGGGGTGAGAGGGAGAGGGAATAGATGGAATGGGGAAGAAAAATGGAGAGGGGAAGTGGGGGATGAAGAGATGGAAGGGGGGATGGGGGGGTTATTATTATTTTATCAGGCATGTTAGGCTGCCACGGTGGTCCCACGCTCCCTTGCCTCCCACAACCCACGAAAGATGGATGACAGATGCTTGTGACCTGAGGCTCAGGCAACAGCTGAGGCTCGGGCAACAGTCGAGGGTGACATAACATCCATATTTTAATATAGTGAAATATTCTGCTTATTTTTCATTAAATAATAAAAAATACAAATTCTCTTAAGGCGGTTTATATACCACCAGTGACAGTATTGGCAGCGTCACTCATCCCGTGAGTGAACATACCACCAGTGACAGTATTGGACAGCGTCACTCATCCCGTGAGTGAACATACCACCAGTGACAGTATCGGACAGCGTCACTCATCCCGTGAGTGAACATACCACCAGTGACAGTATCGGACAGCGTCACTCATCCCGTGAGTGAACATACCATCAGTGACAGTATTGGGCAGCGTCACTCATCCCGTGAGTGAACATACCACCAGTGACAGTATTGGACAGCGTCACTCATCCCGTGAGTGAACACACCACCAGTGACAGTATCGGACAGCGTCACTCATCCCGTGAGTGAACATACCACCAGTGACAGTATTGGACAGCGTCACTCATCCCGTGAGTGAACATACCACCAGTGACAGTATTGGACAGCGTCACTCATCCCGTGAGTGAACATACCACCACAGTGACAGTATTGGACAGCGTCACTCATCCCGTGAGTGAACATACCACCAGTGACAATATCGGACAGCGTCACTCATCCCGTGAGTGAACATACCACCAGTGACAGTATTGGACAGCGTCACTCATCCCGTGAGTGAACATACCACCACAGTGACAGTATTGGACAGCGTCACTCATCCCGTGAGTGAACATACCACCAGTGACAGTATAGGACAGCGTCACTCACCCTGCATTGCCATAGCAGCAGACACAACACTCTTCAATAGGAACAAAACCGGGATTGAATCCCTTGACATAGTGAGTTGAGGAGTTGTAGGGAGAGGTCAGTTGTGTGCGCGTCAGGGTGCAGTAACTAGGCTGTAGTCCCTGGTGCCTTGGAGGGCATTCTTCTCTTGATACACTTGCCTGCTGCTGATGTATGAGCGGGGGGTGATGGTGTTGCATAGTGTGTGATGCAACACATAGTGTGAAGGTAGTGTGTTGCCGGAGTATGCTGCATAGTGTATGCTGGGATTGTGATGCATAGTGTATGCTGGGAGTGTAATGCATGGTGTATGCTGGGAGTGTAATGCATGGTGTATGCTGGGAGTGTGGTGCATAGTAGTAGTGTATTGCCGGAGGGTGTTGCATAATGTATGTTGGGACGGTGTTGCAGTGTGTGTGATGGTAGTGTGGTGTAAATAACATTACAACCTAAACATTAAAAGATTTCATATTTATTGTATGAACAAATCTATCGATTTTCCCATCCTCTCGATTTGCCACTCCGTACAAACCACAACTGTTTTACCTAACCAGAAACTAAGAATCCTATCAACCTTCCTAACTCATCTCCACACTCAGGTGAGGTATGGGAGCCAGGTGAGGTGTAGGGCCCCTCTGAGGTGTAGAGGAGGGGTCAGATGAGGTGAGGTGATAGTGTTTAGGAGTGATTTGGGTGTCCATGAGAGGTGTAGGGGCCCAGATGATGTCTGGAGGTTCAAGTGAGATTTGCGGGCCCTCAGGTGATGTGTGGGGACCCCATGAAGTTGGGTGGGAGGAACAGGTGGTGGGTGGCCCCCAGAGGCCGCTGACTCACCTGCCTGTCCTCCTTCAGCCAGTCACTCCTCCTCTCCCCACCCCCCCACCACACCCCATCACCCATCACTCTCACAATGCTTGACATCATCACCCGGTATCAACCTCTTCAACAGACAAGTAATCCAGTCACAAAACCCATGACCTTTTTTTTAAGGTATGGGAAGGAGGGGGCTAGGAGGGTGGAGGTAAGGGAGGGGGTGAGGGAGGGTGGAGGTAAGGGAGGGGACTAGGAGGGTGGAGGTAAGGGAGGGGGTGAGGGAGGGTGGAGGTAAGGGAGGGGACTAGGAGGGTGGAGGTAAGGGAGGGTGGAGGTAAGGGAGGGGGCTAGGAGGGTGGAGGTAAGGGAGGGGGTGGAGGTAAGGGAGGGGACTAGGAGGGTGGAGGTAAGGGAGGGGGTGGAGGTAAGGGAGGGGGTGGAGGTAAGGGAGGGGGTGGAGGTAAGGGAGGGGTGAGGGAGGGTGGAGGGAGGGGGCTAGGAGGGTGGAGGTAAGGGAGGGGACTAGGAGGGTGGAGGTAAGGGAGGGGGCTAGGAGGGTGGAGGTAAGGGAGGGGGTGAGGGAGGGTGGAGGTAAGGGAGGGGGCTAGGAGGGTGGAGGTAAGGGAGGGGGCTAGGAGGGTGGAGGTAAGGGAGGGGGCTAGGAGGGTGGAGGTAAGGGAGGGGGCTAGGAGGGTGGAGGTAAGGGAGGGGGTGAGGGAGGGTGGAGGTAAGGGAGGGGGCTAGGAGGGTGGAGGTAAGTGAGGGGGCTAGGAGGGTGGAGGTAAGGGAGGGGGCTAGGAGGGTGGAGGTAAGGGAGGGGGTGAGGGAGGGTGGAGGTAAGGGAGGGGGCTAGGAGGGTGGAGGTAAGGGAGGGGGCTAGGAGGGTGGAGGTAAGGGAGGGGGCTAGGAGGGTGGAGGTAAGGGAGGGGGCTAGGAGGGTGGAGGTAAGGGAGGGGGCTAGGAGGGTGGAGGTAAGGGAGGGGGCTAGGAGGGTGGAGGTAAGGGAGGGGGCTAGGAGGGTGGAGGTAAGGGAGGGGGCTAGGAGGGTGGAGGTAAGGGAGGGGGCTAGGAGGGTGGAGGTAAGGGAGGGGACTAGGAGGGTGGAGGTAAGGGAGGGGACTAGGAGGGTGGAGGTAAGGGAGGGGGCTAGGAGGGTGGAGGTAAGGGAGGGGGCTAGGAGGGTGGAGGTAAGGGAGGGGGTGGAGGTAAGGGAGGGGGTGGAGGCAGCATCTCAATACAGCCTCTGTGAAGGCAGTGTAGTATTGTGGTCACGTTTGTAGGAGATTATCTGTGTGTGGCTGATGACCACTATCCTCCCTCCAGCTGACACCTCACGCCCCGAGGTGCACCTCACGCCCCGAGGTGCACCTCACGCCCCAAGGTGCACCTCACGCCCCGAGGTGCACCTCACGCCCCAAGGTGCACCTCACGCCCCAAGGTGCACCTCACGCCCCAAGGTGCACCTCACGCCCCGAGGTGCACCTCACGCCCCAAGGTGCACCTCACTAACGTCAACAACCAGTGCCCGAGCCCCTGTTGCCTCATGCCACGAGAGCCTCATACCGCACCTGTCGCAAGACAGCCTCATACCTCACCTGTCACTATCAGCAAATAAATAGGCAAAGGTGCAAAATAGAAATGACGCCCCATTCTGGAGACGAAGAGAGGAGGAAGGAGGAGGAATAAGGAGAGAGGAAGAAAGGGAGAAGGGGAACATGTGTGACAATAGTAGTGACCTGGTCAGTATGGGTGCATACACAGTAATGACCTATCTTGAGATATCTTGAGGTTATCTTGAGATGATTTCGGGGCTTTAGTGTCCCCGCGGCCCGGTCCTCGACCAGGCCTCCACCCCCCCAGGAAGCAGCCCATGACAGCTGACTAACACCCAGGTACCTATTTTACTGCTAGGTAACGGGGGCATAGGGTGAAAGAAACTCTGCCCATTGTTTCTCACCGGCGCCCGGGATCGAACCCAGGACCACAAGTCCAGCGTGCTGTCCGCTCGGCCGACCGGCTCCTCATTGTGACCTAGCCACAATGCCAGGATACAGACAAAATAGAGGAATATATAAAAAATGAGAACAGATAGAGATTAATATGAAAGATTTCAGTTAATAAGGTAAAGATAACATGGAAAGATACATTATATACAGAGAGGAAGAAAGTTAAGGTTACCGAAGGAGAGGTGACAGTAATGTTACGAAATCACTGCGAGAGTAACAAGTGTCATGGCAATACTGTGGGAAGAAATAGATGCAGCGAGAAAAGAAGCGTGTGAAGTAATGGGAAAAAAAGAGGACATCAAGAAAATGAAGGTAAAGAAATAGGGAGGAGAAGCAAGCATGAGAGATCACAAGACAGTGAAGAATGGGACAGACAACCCCATACCTACAGGATGGGTATGATGGGGTCAACTACCTCCCACAGGATGGGTATGAGGTCAACTACCTCCCACAGGATGGGTATGATGGGGTCAACTACCTCCCACAGGATGGGTATGAGGTCAACTACCTCCCACAGGATGGGTATGGGGTCAACTACCTCCCACAGGATGGGTATGGGGTCAACTACCTCCCACAGGATGGGTATGGGGTCAACTACCACCCACAGGATGGGCATGGGGTCAACTACCTTCCACAGGATGGGCATGGGTCAACTACCTTCCACAGGATGGGCATGGGGTCAACTACCTCCCACAGGATGGGTATGATGGGGTCAACTACCTCCCACAGGATGGGTATGGGGTCAACTACCTCCCACAGGATGGGTATGGGGTCAACTACCTCCCACAGGATGGGTATGGGGTCAACTACCTCCCACAGGATGGGTATGGGGTCAACTACCTCCCACAGGATGGGTATGGGGTCAACTACCACCCACAGGATGGGCATGGGGTCAACTACCTTCCACAGGATGGGCATGGGGTCAACTACCTCCCACAGGATGGGCATGATGGGGTCAACTACCTCCCACAGGATGGGTATGGGGTCAACTACCTCCCACAGGATGGGCATGGGGTCAACTACCTCCCACAGGATGGGCATGATGGGGTCAACTACCTCCCACAGGATGGGTATGGGGTCAACTACCTCCCACAGGATGGGCATGGGGTCAACTACCTCCCACAAGATGGGTATGGGGTCAACTACCACCCACAGGATGGGCATGGGGTCAACTACCTTCCACAGGATGGGCATAGGGTCAACTACCACCCACAGGATGGGCATGGGGTCAACTACCTTCCACAGGATGGGCATGGGGTCAACTACCTCCCACAGGATGGGCATGGGGTCAACTGCCTCCCACAGGATGGGCATGAGGTCAATTACCACCCACAAGATGGGTATGGGGCTTATTGCAGCCCAGAGGGGGGGGGGGGGGAGCGGGTATGGGGTACCAGTACAATAATAAATGAACCAAACTAAAAGCTAAACTTATGATCATTGGAGTATAAATTCCTACTAATCATGTACCACTTAATTACTAAGCTAAGGACTTTATTTAACTAAAGAATTGTTTAAATATAACTGTTTACCACAAGGTACGAGCTTACATTATTAACTCACGTAATATTACTTTCCGAAATTATTACAATTAAAACGAAATATTTAATAAAACTATTTGTAACTGTCAATCGTGCAACCCGTTCTCGCACTTTCGTATAGTCAATATTGACTTATTAAATACGTGCATATGTGACATACTTTATTGTGAATATTTTAGTTTACGTTTAGTTTATTTTAGTTTAGATGCTTATCTTAACATACTAAGAAGGTTAGGTAAGGTCGGTGTTTTCTATGAAGCTTTTCAAGGTAAACTAAAATATTCACAATAAATTAGTATGTCACATATGCACTTATTTAATAACTCAATATTGACTGTAAGAAAGTGCGAGAACGGGTTGCAATCGTGTTAGCATTCCAAATTACTTGACGTTTTCAGATAAGGTTACATTTTCAGATAAGGTTACATTTTCAGATAAGGATGGAGTAGCACATAGTCTATGCTCGTACTACTTAATGTTGTTGATGTGGAAGCTGGACGCTACCATCTTGTCGCCCTCGACACACACTTGTCAACATCTTCGATAGTTAAGATCAGATAGTTAAGAAATTGTATTTACTTGTGATTAAACATCTGTAGATCTTTTATACACAATTTTTTTTTAATAAATGCTTACAGCCAGCATAATGATGCTTTTAAACACCGGATCTTGTGCTTTCACGGTGGTTTGGTCGTGTTAATTTGTTCTACTTGGGGGCACATTATTAATTTTATTTTGCCCCGGAAGATTAGTTTATTGGGCAGCGTCACTCATCCTGTGAGTGGACAAACCACTGGTGACAGTATTGGGCAGCGTCACTCATCCTGTGAGTGAACATACCACTATAGTGACAGTATTGGGCAGCGTCACTCATCCCGTGAGTGAACATACCACTATAGTGACAGTATTGGGCAGCGTCACTCATCCCGTGAGTGAACATACCACTATAGTGACAGTATTGGGCAGCGTCACTCATCCTGTGAGTGAACATACCACTATAGTGACAGTATTGGGCAGCGTCACTCATCCCGTGAGTGAACATACCACTATAGTGACAGTATTGGGCAGCGTCACTCATCCTGTGAGTGAACATATCACTATAGTGACAGTATTGGGCAGCGTCACTCATCCCGTGAGTGAACATACCACTATAGTGACAGTATTGGGCAGCGTCACTCATCCTGTGAGTGAACATACCACTATAGTGACAGTATTGGGCAGCGTCACTCATCCTGTGAGTGAACATACCACAATAGTGACAGTATTGGGCAGCGTCACTCATCCTGTGAGTGAACATACCACAATAGTGACAGTATTGGGCAGCGTCACTCATCCTGTGAGTGAACATACCACAATAGTGACAGTATTGGGCAGCGTCACTCATCCTGTGAGTGAACATACCACAATAGTGACAGTATTGGGCAGCGTCACTCATCCTGTGAGTAGACACACTGCCATAGCAGCTGCAACTGACTTGTCTCAAGTAAACTATTGTACTACTGTGTTGTAATCTTGAAATGTTCAATATATTATATATATATATATATATATATATATATATATATATATATATATATATATATATATATATATATATGCGAACAAGCCTGAATGGTCCCCAGGCATTTTATGTATATATATATATATATATATATATATATATATATATATATATATATATATATATATATATATAATATTATATATTATAATATTATATATTATTATATATATATCATCCTGGATGTCATGGGGTCAAGTCCTGGACAGGTCAGTTAGTGTTCTTGGTGATCTATGGCTTGTGTGTTCATGCAGTAACATTTATATATATGATTTGGAGATTTGGAAGCCTGGTCGAAGACCGGGCCATGGGGACGCTAAAAATATATATATATTTTTATAAAATATATATATTTTTATAGCTCCAAAACACCTCAAGGTAAGTTTGATACACACAATATTACCCTTCAGTAAATTTATTATCATACAGAAAATTTAATATTTTCTCATTCTCATTTTTTAGGGAAGTGTATCCAGCAGCTGACTGGACCCCCCCCCCCCTGCTTCGCCAGCTGACTGATGCAGTGGTTGGGCCATCTTATACCTCTCCTGCTGTACCAAGATAGAGCAGCCTACTCTACTCTTGGCCTGCTCCTCTCCCCCCTCCTCCCCTCTCCTCCCTCTCCCTCCTCCCCCTCTCCTCCTTCCCCCTCTTCTCTTCCTCCCCCCTCTCTTTCCCCCTCTCTCCTCTTCTCCCCTCCTCCCCCCTCCTCTCCCTCCCCCTCTCCTCTCCCTCCCCCTCTCCTCTCCCTCTCCCTCTCCTTCTCTCCTCTCCTCCTCCTCTGTGAATGAAATTCCTTTATATTTATTGTAAATTGTTCATATTGTATATTGTATTTAAAAAAATTTTACATTGTAAATTGTTTCAATAAAAATAATTACTTAATAATTGTATTTTTCTGTGCTCATATACACTCATAAATATATCAAATTATACTTACAATGTATCATAAGTATAATATACAAAACCAGTTAAAATACATTTTCTTTAAAAACGTTATGCCTATCGTTTTATAGACTTTCATGCAAAAATAGAAAAACGTTTTAAAAATGTAATTTAAAATGTGTTAAAATAAATTTCAATTGTGAAAATGATGGCTGCATGAGGGCCCAGTATGGAGCCCATGTGAATATACGACACAACTTTAGATTTGAAAGGAATCAAACACAAGCTAAGACTGAAGGAATTGGATCTTACTACAGCAGAAAGGAGGTGGGGAAGGGAAACCATGGCTACAACATATAGGATCCTTATTAGCATTAACACAGATACAGTATACCTAAGGAAGACATGCTTAGCATGTACAACACATCATAACTTGTAGGGTTACTGCACTTGAAATTTTGAAGCTATTCTCATATACCTCTCTTGCTAAATTAAGAACAAAATGTAGAAAAAATTGTCCGGAGACCAACCTTACTGGGGAAACCTTTCACACTGAATACTTTAAACCCCAGGACAAAGGATTAAAGTTATTTGTTGTGGCAATATCAAAGTCAACTGCAAAAATGGAAGGTTAAGGCATCATAAAAACAGCTAGCAGGTGGCTCTTGCAATAGTAACATTTGTTTTTCAAACAAGTTGCCACAGGCAGGCGATGAGTCACAATAACGTGGCTAAAGTAAGTTGACCAGACCCCACACTAGAAGGTGAAGGGATGACGACGTTTCGGTCCGTCCTGGACCATTCTCAAGTCGATCGTCCCTTCGTCGTCCCTTCACCTTCTAGTGTGTGATCTGGTCAACAAGTTGCCACAGGCTTCAGGTCAATATGAAGAGAGGTTCTCAAGATACCCTTTGTTAACTAAATATAAAACAACACAGGAGTCTCCTACAAGGCACTCCTACAAGGTATATCTTAACAATAATATATACAGAGCTCTTATCACAAAATACACACCAAGCAAATCTGTATGTTGACATAGTATCGACACACATGCAGTTGCCTCAGAACAACAGGGTCCTCAGTGAGGAGGAATCTATGCACTGTCTAGGTGTGAGAGGATTATTACATCAATCAACACTGTATTATGTTGAATAGATTGTTCTATGTACAATGCAATAAAGGCCTGGTGTAACAATCCTTTCCCAGTACTTTGCCTCATGTCCTGTTGACCAAGAGGTCAATGGCACCATAGCCCGAGAAGTGGGATACATCTCTTTGTGTATATATCCCCAGTGAGACGAGAGTAAACACCATGAAGGGACAGTTTTCCGTGTTTGCAGTTGACCTTGATTGATATTGCAACAACAAATACCATTAATCCTCTGTCCCAAGTTTGTAGGTATGGAGACTAAACCACACACAAGAAGATGAGGAGACGACGACGTTTCGGTCCGTCCTGGACCATTATCAAGTCGGTTGTGATGGGAGCAAGATTGATAAAGATGATTGGTAAAGATTAAGCCACCCAAAAGGTGGCACGGGCATGAATAGCCCGTAAGTGGTGGCCCATTTGAGCCATTACCAGTATCAATAGATGATACTGGAGATCTGTGGAGGTGCGACTGCACCCTGCGTGACGGGAGATGTCTCCCGTGATGGGAGCAAGGAAGGCACAGGCATAAATAAGGGAAGAACAAGGTGAGGAAATTCCTAGAGGAAAGTAAGAGCAAAGTGAAAGGTACAGGTGGAATGGGTGTAATAAAGGATTGTAAGGGTGTAATAATGGGTATAAGAATGGGAATGTAAGAATAAGAGAAAGAAAAATTATGGATAGGCTTATGTTAGGACACGTTTTTAGAAAGGTTAGAGCATTTGTGTATGTACTGTGAAGGGGAAGAGGCAACAGCAACAAAGCCAGGACTAAGGTACTTCGAGTTGATTTCAGGTCTTTGTTTTTAGTGTCCCCGCGGCCCGGTCCTCGACCAGGCCTCCACCCTGGAGAACTCCACCAGGACTAAGGTACATGTTGGGTATGTTGTGTATCAGAGCCTATTCAACAAGACGGCATCTGTGAAGAGTAAAGGCAGAGAAGATTATTTTAGAAGACCAATCAATAAGATGATTAGAATCCCTAACATGACAGAAGAGAGCATTGTTTGTGTCTGCAGGCTTAACACTTCTTTTGTGTTCCTTAAGTCTGTCATTTAGTGAACGGCCAGTTTCCTAAAAGTGTTGGAGACGAGGACAAGATGAACACGAAATAGAGTAGACACCAGCAGCATTAGAAACAGGTGTTGCAGTGTGAACCATATTATAAACATGTGTTAGTTTGTCGAAATGTGAGCTTTATGTCAAGAGGACGAAGAGTTTCAGTGAGATTTTTGAGTTTAGATATGAAGGGAAGGCAGAGCACAGTGGTACTAGTGCTGGAAACAGGTTTGGGGTGAAAGAAATTTTTATTTAGCTTGAGAATAGTCACAGTTAATAAAATGTAAGGGATAACCAAGGCGAGAAATATTTAAATACAGGAGATTTCACATTCAAGAAACTGAGGGTCACTGATGCGTAGTGTGTGGAGGAAGAGAGAGACGAGAACACTTTTGTTAACAGAAGGGGAATGGTAGAAAAAGAAGTGAATGTACATGCCACTATGCCTGGGATTGCAGTAGACAGAAAGAGAACCCGGACACAGAGCTGTGAACATGAACGTCAAGAAAAGGAAGGAGGAAATTAGATTTCCATTCAACTTTGAAATGGAGAGAAGGAGCTACATTGTTAAGAGAGGAGAGGAAAGACTGGAAAAGACTAAGATCATGAAGCCATAAAGTAAAAATGTCATCAACATAGCAAAGCCAGAGAGAGGGACGAGTATCAATAGTAGAAAGAAGAACGGTTTCGAAATATTCCATATACAGATCTGCAAGAACAGAAGAGAGAGGAGAACCCATAATAACACCGAAACTGTCAGTGTCACTCTGAATGTGAACATGAGCTGTGAACGTTCATGTTCACAGCTCTATGTCCGGTTACCTTCTTGGAGATCCATGTGTTGTCTTATATTTAGTCAACAAAGGGTATCTTGAGAACCCTTCTTCATATTGACCTGAAGCCTGTGGCAACTTGTGTTTGTAAAACAATTGCTACTATTGCAAGTGCCACCTGCTGGCTGGTTTTAGAATGACTTAAACATCCGTTTTATCCAGTTGACCTAGACTGATATTGCAACAACAAATAACTTTAATCCTTGTGCAGACGAGGAGTCGCAATAACGTGGCTGAAATATGTTGACCAGACCACACACTAGAAAGTGAAGCGACGACGACGTTTCGGTCCGTCCTAGACTAAGTGCCAGAACGGACCGTCCTGGCACTTCACAATAGACTTGAGAATGGTCCAGGACGGACAGAAACGTTGTCGTCGCTTCACTTTCTAGTGTGAGGTCTGGTCAACAACTTTAATCCTTTGTCCCAGGGTTTTCAAGTATTCAATGTGAAAAGTTTCCCCAGTAAGGTTGGCCTCAGAACTATTTTTTTCCGCATTTTATTCTTAATTTGAAAAGAAAGGCATATAAGAATAGCTTCAAAATTACAAGTGCAGTAACCCTACAAGTTATGATGTGTTGTACATGCTAAGCATGTCTTCCTTAGGTATACTGTATCTGTGTTAATGCTGATAAGGATCCTATATGTTGTAGCCATGGTTTCCCTTTCCCACCTCCTTTCTGCTGTAGTAAGATCCAATTACTTCAGTCTTTCCGTGTGTCTGATTCCTTTCAAATCTAAAGTTGTGTCGTATATTCACATGGGCTCCATATTGGCCCCTCATGTAGCCATCATTTTCACAATTGAAATTTGTTTTAAACACATTTTAATTTACTTTTCATAAATGTTTTTCTAATTTGTATCAACGTTCACAAAACGTACAACGTTTTTTAAAGAAAATATATTTTAAATGGTTTTGTAAATTATACATTGAATTATGCTTATTATAAATTGTAGATGTAAATCGATATGTTTATAAATGTATATTAACATAAAATAAGGCACAGAAAAATACAATTATTACGTAATTATTGGTATTGAAACAATTCATTTACAACATACAAAAATGTTACCTACAAAGTACGATATGAAGAATTGCAGTAAATCCCCAAAAAATTATTCACGGAGGTAGGAAGGAGAGAGGGGGAGGAAGAGAGGAGGGGAAGAGAGAAGGGGAGGAGGAGAGAAGAGAGAAGAGAGAAGAGAGAAGAGAGGAAGGAGGAGGGGAGGGGGGTGGAAGAGAGAAGAGGAGGTGGAAGATAGGAGAAGAGGAAAAAGAAGGGGAGGAGGAGGGGGGGGGGGATGAACAACCCAGCTGCATCAGGTTATGACAGATGGAACAACACAGCAGGTGTTCTTCCTACTAGGTGGGTGGGTGTGTTGAACATGTTACTACTGTGTTCACCCCGTGATGAGTGACGCTGCCCCATACCCCAGCCCCCGGGGCCACACACAGTACCCGGAGCGGAGCGTGCCCGGGGCACAACCCGCGGAGCGTGCCCGGGCACAACCCCCGGAGCGTGCCCGGGGCACAACCCGCGGAGCGTGCCCGGGCACAACCCGCGGAGCGTGCCCAGGCACAACCCGCGGAGCGTGCCGGGGCACAACCCACGGAGCGACCTTGCTAGCCGCCCAGCGGCTCCAATATCATAATAGATCCCTGTAGCACAGTCGCCTACGTCCTTGACTCACAATGAAGGCGCCCGGGATCAATCCCCGGACAGGACACTAACAGTTGGGCACGTTTCTTTTTACATGATGCTTCTGTTAACCTTCCAATAAAATAGGTGAACAACACAGCAGGAGTTAGGCAACTGTTGTGGGTGTATCGTTGCAAAGGTCAGTAGTTGCTCAGAAGAACATCGATATGCGTCAGTGCTGGCTTTCAGTCCCCCAACAATTCCCATTGCTATATCATTTGTCAACCCGTTCTCGCACTTTCTTACAGTCAATATTGACTTATTTAATACGTGCATATGTGACATACTAAACATACTAGTTTACCTTGAAAAGCTTCATAGAAAACACCGACCTTACCTAACCTTCTTAGTATGTTAAGATAAGCATCTTATTGCTTCGTAATTACAATTATTACTTAACCTATACCTATAATAGGCTATACCTATAATAGGTTAAGTAATAATTGTAATTACGAAGCAATAAGATGCTTATCTTAACATACTAAGAAGGTTAGGTAAGGTCGGTGTTTTTTTTATGAAGCTTTTCAAGGTAAACTAGTATATTTAGTATATCACATATGCACGTATTTAATAAGTCAATATTGACTACGAAAGTGCGAGAACGGGTTGCATTTGTTGAACAAGCTGTCATAAGATGCACAACCTGCCCCAAGTAACAGCCTTCTAGCCAGTGACAAAGGTCATAACACAGATGCGACTCCATGTTACGACCTGAAAACCAAATGCGGTGTTGTCAGCCTCCCACACGCCCCCACGTCTGGCCTCAGGCGACAACAGGAAACGTCACATGGAGGAGTGAGAGTGCGGGCATAAAATGCTAGATAACCATGTCGACGGTCACAGTTACAGCCTCTGCTCCTGTGCCAGGTAGGTCCACTACGGGCTCACCATAGCCCGTGCTACTTGCCCCGCTCCTGTGCCAGGTAAGTTACGGGCTCACCATAGCCCGTGCTACTTGGAACTTTTGGTTCCCCAGTAGCTGAATCTAAAACAATATCGTCGTCGACGGTGTTGATGTAAGGAAAGAGGAGTACAGAGTACATATTAAGGACAGTTGTTCCACGTGGCCAAGGGGTTAAGGCCCCCCGAACTACGGGCTCACCATAGTCCGTGCTACTTGGGACTTTTTGCTCCAGGTAGCGAATCTTAAACAACAACAACAACAACGGTTAAGGCCAACCTCGCCACGGCTACCTTCTGACCAGAATAAAACCCGTTGTGCTCTAAATGTTGTTATCTCAAACTCGTGCATCTCCAGTCCGCTCCTTTATCTCTCTATCTCACCTCCCCGTTCTCTCTCTCCCAACCTACCCTTTTCTCTCACCCTTTATCTACCCCCTCCCCATCTGTAACTCCCCACACCAGGCTATGGGGGTGCTTGTAGTTACAATTATATAAAGAATTTAAGATCTAAAGCAAAAACACACACACACACACTATATATATATATATATATATATATATATATATATATATATATATATATATATATATATATATATATATATATATATATACATATATGTCGTACCTAATAGCCAGAACGCAATTCTCAGCCTACTACGCAAGGCCCGATTTGCCTAACAAGCCAAGTTTTCTTGAATTAATATATTTTCTGTATTTTTTTTTCTTATGAAATGATAGCTACCCATTTCATTATGTATGAGGCCAATTTTTTTTATTAGAGTTAAAATTAACGTAGATATATGACCGAACCTAACCAACCCTACCTAACCTAACCTATCTTTATAGGTTAGGTTAGGTTAGGTAGCCGAAAAAGTTAGGTTAGGTAGTCGAAAAACAATTAATTCATGAAAACTTGGCTTATTAGGCAAATCGGGCCTTGCATAGTAGGCTGAGAAGTGTGTTCTGGCTACTAGGTACGACATATATATATATATATATATATATATATATATATATATATATATATATATATATATATATATATATATATATATATATATATTGGTGTATACTGGCAGCAGGTTTTCTTTCAAACATGTTTCATTGAATATGACCGCATATTCTGTATTTATTATTTTCTGGTTTAGGGCTTCTATCCCTCTAACTATTTTCTTAGCATCAGGGCTTAATTGAAATAGGAGTTCTCCACAACTCATTTTCGTACTTTTAAGGTGAAGAAAAGAAGTGATTTACTATAGAGTGTATTACACTTATTTGTATAATTTGCACGACGTTTCGAACCTCCATGGTTCATTCTCAAGTGAACAGATCTTACAATACTAGTTGATTTTATACCCGCATTAGGTCAGGTGATAATACAATGAAGGTGAAAACATGGGGGGATACATAAGGGATAAACATAGGGGCTGCAGAAGGCTTATTGGCCCATACGAGGCATCTCCTATCTAAACACAAAGATTAATCCAGTGTAATTGGCCTGTTATGTTGGACATTGTCT
Source organism: Procambarus clarkii (assembly GCF_040958095.1). Classification (NCBI taxonomy): domain Eukaryota; kingdom Metazoa; phylum Arthropoda; class Malacostraca; order Decapoda; family Cambaridae; genus Procambarus; species Procambarus clarkii. The sequence continues at coordinate 39,682,955 of NC_091183.1, read as the reverse complement.
TCTGTGTTGGCATCGATATGTTCTTGTCTTGTCCTTACTCTCATGGTGGGTAGAGTAAATAGTTCCGTGATTTGGGTGTTCATGGTAGGTCGCTCTATTCTTATGTGAATTGCCTCAAGAATTTGTAATCTTCTTGAATCTTGGGTTTTGTCTATTATGCAAGTATTCTTGTTCAGCATTTCTCTTGTTAGAGTAGACAGAGTACTCTTGTTAGAGTACTCTAACAAGAGAAATGCTGAACAAGAATACTTGCATAATAGACAAAACCCAAGATTCAAGAAGATTACAAATTCTTGAGGCAATTCACATAAGAATAGAGCGACCTACCATGAACACCCAAATCACGGAACTATTTACTCTACCCACCATGAGAGTAAGGACAAGACAAGAACATATCGATGCCAACACAGAAGATAATGTCCAACATAACAGGCCAATTACACTGGATTAATCTTTGTGTTTAGATAGGAGATGCCTCGTATGGGCCAATAAGCCTTCTGCAGCCCCTATGTTTATCCCTTATGTATCCCCCCATGTTTTCACCTTCATTGTATTATCACATGACCTAATGCGGGTATAAAATCAACTAGTATTGTAAGATCTGTTCACTTGAGAATGAACCATGGAGGTTCGAAACGTCGTGCAAATTATACAAATAAGTGTAATACACTCTATAGTAAATCATTTCTTTTCTTCACCTTAAAAGTACGAAAATGAGTTTTGGAGAACTCCTATTTCAATTAAGCCCTGATGCTAAGAAAATAGTTAGAGGAATAGAAGCCCTAAACCAGAAAATAATAAATACAGAATATGCGGTCATATTCAATGAAATATATATATATATATATATATATATATATATATATATATATATATATATATATATATATATATATATATATATATATATATATATATACATATGCAACTGAAAACTCACACCCCAGAAGTGACTCGAACCCATACTCCCAGAAGCAACGCAACTGGTATGTACAAGACGCCTTAATCCACTTGACCATCACGACCGGACATAATGAGGTGATAGCCGAGGCTATATGAACCACCCCACCGCCGGCACTCGGATAGTTATCTTGGGCATAGCATTTTACCAAATCACCTCATTCTTTGGGGCACACGTGAGGAACACAAATGCGAACAAGCCTGAATGGTCCCCAGGACATATGCAACTGAAAACTCACACCCCAGAAGTGACTCGAACCCATACTCCCAGAAGCAACGCAACTGGTATGTACAAGACGCCTTAATCCACTTGACCATCACGACCGGACATAATGAGGTGATAGCCGAGGCTATATGAACCACCCCACCGCCGGCACTCGGATAGTTATCTTGGGCATAGCATTTTACCAAATCACCTCATTCTTTGGGGCACACGTGAGGAACACAAATGCGAACAAGCCTGAATGGTCCCCAGGACATATGCAACTGAAAACTCACACCCCAGAAGTGACTCGAACCCATACTCCCAGAAGCAACGCATCTGGGAGTATGGGTTCGAGTCACTTCTGGGGTGTGAGTTTTCAGTTGCATATGTCCTGGGGACTATTCAGGCTTGTTCGCATATATACATATATATATATATATATATACTATGCAACAATGATCACAAAAAGTATTATAAATATTACTATTTATAATACAACAAAGTTATAGCTTGAGAATATTAATATTCGATGTTTTGGACAAAGGTTCACTTGCCAGTTTACAAGTAGACTATTATGGAACTGTAATATGCTGTCAGACCATCACAAATATCTCGATAAATATCCAGGTGTGAGAGGGCGAGTGTAATGACTGCACCCTGAGAACGGGCTCCTCTTAGTCTACAGCTGTGAGGCGCCATGGAGTATCTGGATGGATTGTACCTATCTTGAGGTTATCTTGAGATGATTTCGGGGCTTTAGTGTCCCCGCGGCCCGGTCCTCGACCAGGCCTCCACCCCCCAGGAAGCAGCCCGTGACAGCTGACACCCAGGTACCTATTTTACTGCTAGGTAACAGGGGCATAGGGTGAAAGAAACTCTGCCCATTGTTTCTCGCCGGCGCCTGGGATCGAACCCAGGATCACAAGTCCAGCGTGCTGTCCGCTCGGCCGACCGGCTCCCCTGTACCTGGATGAGGTTCCGAGAGTACACACACACACATCCCGTCCTCACTTAATACAATCACCCAATTTGTTACGGAATCGAGCAAACCGTTATAAATGGAATGTATTAGAACAAATAAAGCAAATACTGACAGTTTTCTGTGCAGCGTTCTCCGTGGGTAGCTTCCTAGGTGTCTGGTTAGGTCATTTTCACGTATCCATACATTAAAACATTGATTGTAACAATGATATATATGTGCTTCAGCCTACAGTTTAGACCTATTGTCTTATGTATGACCCTCTGTCCTGCGTGACAGAGAATACCAGCATTATCCTCACTTTAATAAGACCTATCAAAATCCTCAGATTAGGCAAAATTGTAATTAATTTTGTCAATAAAGATGTTAATAATAATAATAAACTTCAGTGATTTTTACGTAGTGGCAAATCGAGAGACCTGGGGGCAGATTCACGAAAGCACTTACGCAAGCACTTACGAACGTGTACATCTTTCCTCAATCTTTGACGGCTTTGGTTACATTTATTAAACAGTTTACAAGCATGAAAACTTCCCATTCAACTGTTGTTATTGTTATAAACAGCCTCCTGGTGCTTCGGAGCTCATTAACTGTTTAATAATTGGAAACAAAGCTGACAAAGATTGAGAAAAGATGTACAGGTTCGTAAGTGCTTGCGTAAGTGCTTTCGTGAATCTGGCCCCTGGCTGGTACATGAGCCCTATGGAGATTATATCACCACAATACACGTAACAAAGGCTATCTACTGGATACGTTTAGACTGACACGAGACCTGGGTTAATACTGGTATGGAAACAAGAGTTGTTGAGTTATGACCCAAATTAATTACCTGGTCACTGGATTATTTGAAGCGAAGCTTAGATACATATACGAGTAATTATGGTTTCATAGAAAATGGAACGGGCCCATAAGGGCCAAAAGGCTTTTTATAATTAACTGGCCCTCACGAATGGCCAGGTCGCCCATAATGAGTGCCATACACAAGCCGAGGTCACCCATGACACCTGTACACTGACCCCAGGTCACCCATAGCATCACCTGTACAATGGTCACGGTCACCCATAATGAGCCATACACGGGCCGAGGTCACCCATAGTATCACCTGTACAATGGTCAAGGTCACCCATAATGACTTACCCGTCATCTCTCCCTGTAAATCAGGATGGAATCACAAGACAATGTTATACTCAGGAGGGGAAGAAAAGGAAGCGGCCGTGAATAATCAAACGAGACTCACGGTTGTTAAGATCAGACTCCAGGACTTGTCTGTCAGGGTGACACCCTGCGAGTTGTGTCTGCCACACACACACACACACACACACACACACACACACACACACACACACACACACACACACCAACCCATCCTCCTGTTTACATAGTCCCTATAGTGACGATCATCAAGTCAAAATTCGTACTTTCTTAGCTTTAAGATACTAGTATACTGACTAGTAAGGAATTCTTTTAAAATAAATGAAGCTAAAACACAAACTAAAATTCTCCTAGGCCTAGTATAGCCCACACTTGTACTATATTAGGCCTCAAATATTGGGATACTAGGCCTAGGGAGGTTAGGTTAGTTTAGTTTGTCAAAGCAAAACAAGTAAAAAATAGTTTTCCGGTTTGTCCAACTCAATAGTTCAGATTTCTACTTTCTAATTTCGTTGTAAGTCGGTATATGTACTATGGTCCTCATCGTTACTTTAAATACTACCAAAACAGGAGGTCGGGCTGGCACATGAGTATTGTTGTTGACCAGACCACACACTAGAAGTTAAAGGACGACGACGTTTCGGTCCGTCCTGGGCCATTCTCAAGTCGATTGTGACTTGAGAATCGACTTGAGAATGGTCCAGGACGGACTGAAACGTCGTCGTCCCTTCACCTTCTAGTGTGTGGTCTGGTCAACATACTTCAGCCACGTTATTGTGACTCATCGCCTGCATATGAGTATTGTTATTATTGTACACAAATTAACAACAGATACATAAAGATATGTGCGGCCAGACTAGCAACCCCCCCCCCCACATATGCTGCACAACATAACAACATACTAGGAGTGCCAGCCGCCATAGCAAGAGCCACATTGATGATGCCAGCCCGAGTTGAGCACTGCACCAGGCCACATGCATACTGTTGCCAGAGCCAACTAGTGCCACAGATCGCTCCACTTTATGGCACTCCTCAGTCTTGGTCACACACACACACACACACTGTGCAACTAACAAACAATACACCAACCAAACCAACCACTGGTTACAAACAATGCCGTTATTAGCAAACTCATTATAAAACCTTCTAATTTGAGCTACACTGAAAAATACGATTATTTTCTGCCATCAAATAAACCAAATATGATTGATATATATATATATATATATATATATATATATATATATATATATATATATATATATATATATATATATATATATATATATATATATGTGTGTGTGTGTGAGTTTTCTATTTACTGAGGTTTCCATTTAGTTATACACGAGAATTGTGTTTCACACATCACTATATTTCGAGAGGAATGAGCGAGAGGCCGCGGGAGACGGGAGAGCGTGGCACACTCACTCCTCACCTCACACCACACCAACACACACTGTCTCACCATCCTTCACTCTCACACACCCGACCCTACTCCCCCAACACGCGCGGTGCACCCCCCCCCCACTCTCCCCCCCCCCACACACACACACACACACACACAACCACACGCCCCCACCTTTCTAGTTGCACACAACACTCCTCTCACGCTATTCTACTAATCTACCGTGACAGCGAGTAGATGGTAGAGTAGAAGCAGTGGCTAGATTCTACCAGAGAGCGAGAGCCGGCTACCTTTTGAATGACCCAACCTCAATCAACACTCATATACTGACCCAACCGCCGCTCTCACACCTGGTATAAAGGGTGTTTCCACACCTGAACACACCTGGGAGGCCCCCGGTCAAAGTACACCACCCCAGCAACAGCACAGAGGACACACCTGAACACATGTGCACCACTCTTGCCAGATGTGGGGCACCGACTTTTCTGACCTTCATTACCCGACCTCATCCAGGCGTCAAACCTTTATAACAATTTCCCTTCTAACTTGGCGCCACAACACTGCCCTCTACCGTCAACCAGTGTCCCACACACACACACACACACACACACACACACACACACACACAAAAGAAAGAACTTTTTTAGTGTCAGAGTGGTTGACAAATGGAATGCATTAGGAAGTGATGTGGTGGAGACTGACTCCATACACAGTTTCAAGTGTAGATATGATAGAGCCCAGTAGGCTCAGGAATCTGTACACCTGTTGATTGACGGTTGAGAGGCGGGACCAAAGAGCCAAAGCTCAACCCCCGCAAGCACAACTAGGTGAGCACACACACAGAGGACCAAACACAAAGGACCAAAGAGCCAAAGCTCAACCCCCGCAAGCACAAATAGGCGAGTACACACACCTGCCCACTCACACACCTGTCATAGTAGCACATGAGGGCACCGTGACCCCTTCCAGGTCATGTGTGTCCACGCCACCAGACACTATTCCCCCCCCCCCCACACTATGTGCCCCCCTACCCTAAAGCACATACTATGTCCCTTGCCCCCCCCCCACACACACCAGGCACTGCACCTCCCCCCCCACTCCACACCTCACACACCTGCTCCTAACCTACTTAACGATCACCTCCTGCCCCCCCCCCCCATCCCACTCATCTCTTAGACTCACCTCCACGTCAACTAATTAACCCCCCATCTCTTTCCACTCAGCTTACTCAACCTCATCCACAACACTCACCCCCTCACTCTACATGCTTCTCCCCTCACCCCCCCCCCCTTTATTCTCCTGGACAATTCAACTGGTCGCCACTCCGTAAAAAACACAACTGTTTACCCCTCACCAAACCCGTACGAACCTAAACAACCCACCCAACCCATCGAGGGGTGATATGTGGAATAAGTTAATATAACGGTGATTTCGTTTTTACTAAAATGTCTAATTTCAACGGATAGGCCGATGCCGTGAATGATGCGACGGTTTAGGAAGGGTTCGATTGACCCCTAATGAGTAAGGGTTAAAGCCTAACTGAATGACTGGTTAAGAGGGATAGTATTAACGACATGATTCACTACATACCACAGAGGCACCACTCAAAGACTGACGTAAGATATGTCGTGAGTACCTTGAGGTGCTTCCGGGGCTTAGCGTCCCCGCGGCCCGGTCGTCGACCAGGTCTCCTAATTACAGGAGTACACGTCATTTGAAACTGAAAAAGTACACTATTTAATTATTTCACTCCGTCCTCACACTAAATGAATAACACCGGTGGTTTGTTGTTTTAGATTTAGCTACTGTGAACGAAGTGTCCATGTAGCACGGGCTATGGTGACCCCGTAATAACACCGGTATAATGTAACCCTTAAACCTTCACACTTGTAAGAGCCGCGGTGCTGGCGGCGGGTCGAGACAGAGTGGCACGGGCATGAATAACCCGTAACACAACACTTATGTGTTTTAGATTCAGCTACTCAGAACAAGAAGTTCCAGTAGCACGGGCTATGGTGAGCCCGTAAGTGGAGGCTTTTTGGAGCCAACACAACACTTGGCCAGTGAGGTTAAATATATTACAAGATGCTCATGAGGGTGTAACAAGGTGTCAGGTCACGTGGGTTGAGGTCAGTGAGGTGAAGGTGAGAGGCATGAGATGCCTGAGGTCAGTGAGGTCAGGCATGAGGTCAGGCATGAGGTCAGTGAGGTCAGTGAGGTCAGGCTGAGGTCAGTGAGGTCAGGCATGAGGTCAGGCTGAGGTCAGTGTGGTCAGGCATGAGGTCAGTGAGGTCAGGCTGAGGTCAGTGAGGGGAGACACACGGGGGACTTGAGCATAATGAATATTTTCGAAGTATTAATTTAGCGGATGCAGTAACAATGGTGAATTTTCCTTCTGTGAGTCGGATGGTGTGGGGCAGCGCACGTGGTGGTGTGGCAGCGCACGTGGTGGTGTAGCAGTGCACGTGGTGGTGTGGCAGCGCACGTGGTGGTGTGGCAGCGCACGTGGTGGTGTGGCAGCGCACGTGGTGGTGTGGCAGCGCACGTGGTGGTGTGTGGCAGCTCACGTGGTGGTGTGTGGCAGCGCACGTGGTGGTGTGGGGCAGCGCACGTGGTGGTGTGGGGCAGCGCACGTGGTGGTGTGTGGCAGCGCACGTGGTGGTGTGTGGCAGCGCACGTGGTGGTGTGGGGCAGCGCACGTGGTGTGTGGCGGTGCACGTGGTGGTGTGGCAGCGCACGTGGTGGTGTGTGGCAGTGCACGTGGTGGTGTGGCAGTGCACGTGGTGTGACAGCGCACGTGGTGTGGCAGCGCACGTGGTGGTGTGTGGCAGCGCACGTGGTGTGTGGCAGCGCACGTGGTGGTGTGTGGCAGCGCACGTGGTGGTGTGTGGCAGCGCACGTGGTGGTGTGTAGCAGCGCACGTGGTGTGTGGCAGCGCACGTGGTGGTGTGGAGCAGCGCACGTAGTTGTGTGGGGCAGCGCACGTGGTGGTGTGGGGCAGCGCACGTGGTGGTGTGTGTGGCAGCGCACGTGGTGGTGTGTGTGGCAGCGCACGTGGTGGTGTGTGTGGCAGCGCACGTGGTGGTGTGTGGCAGCGCACGTGGTGGTGTGTGGCAGCGCACGTGGTGGTGTGTGGCAGCGCACGTGGTGGTGTGTAGCAGCGCACGTGGTGGTGTGTAGCAGCGCACGTGGTGGTGTGTAGCAGCGCACGTGGTGGTGTGTAGCAGCACACGTGGTGGTGTGTAGCAGCGCACGTGGTGGTGTCTAGCAGCGCACGTGGTGGTGTCTAGCAGCGCACGTGGTGGTGTGTGGCAGCGCACGTGGTGGTGTGTGGCAGCGCACGTGGTGGTGTGGCAGCGCACGTGGTGGGGTGTAGCAGCGCACGTGGTGGGGTGTAGCAGCGCACGTGGTGCGGTGTGGCAGCGCACGTGGTGGTGTGTGGCATCGCACGTGGTGGTGTAGCAGCACACGTGGTGGTGTGTGGCAGCGCACGTGGTGGTGTGTGGCAGCGCACGTGGTGGTGTGTGGCAGCGCACGTGGTGGGGTGTAGCAGCGCACGTGGTGTGTAGCAGCGCACGTGGTGGTGTGTGGCAGCGCACGTGGTGTGTGGCAGCGCACGTGGTGGTGTAGCAGCGCACGTGGTGGTGTGTGGCAGCGCCCGTGGTGGTGTGGCAGCGCACGTGGTGGTGTAGCAGCGCACGTGGTGTGTAGCAGCGCACGTGGTGGTGTGTGGCAGCGCACGTGGTGGTGTAGCAGCGCACGTGGTGGTGTGTGGCAGCGCACGTGGTGGTGTGGCAGCGCACGTGGTGGTGTAGCAGCGCACGTGGTGGTGTGGCAGCGCACGTGGTGGTGTAGCAGCGCACGTGGTGTGTGGCAGCGCACGTGGTGGTGTGGCAGCGCACGTGGTGTGTGGCAGCGCACGTGGTGGTGTAGCAGCGCACGTGGTGTGGCAGCGCACGTGGTGGTGTAGCAGCGCACGTGGTGGTGTGTGGCAGCGCACGTGGTGGTGTGGCAGCGCACGTGGTGGTGTGGCAGCGCACGTGGTGGTGTGGCAGCGCACGTGGTGATGTGTGGCAGCGCACGTGGTGGTGTGGCAGCGCACGTGGTGGTGTGTGGCAGCGCACGTGGTGGTGTGGCAGCGCACGTGGTGGTGTGTGGCAGCGCACGTGGTGGTGTGTGGCAGCGCACGTGGTGGTGTGTGGCAGCGCACGTGGTGGTGTGGCAGCGCACGTGGTGGTGTGGCAGCGCACGTGGTGTGTGGCAGCGCACGTGGTGGTGTGTGGCAGCGCACGTGGTGGTGTGTGGCAGCGCACGTGGTGGTGTGTGGCAGCGCACGTGGTGGTGTGGCAGCGCACGTGGTGTGTGGCAGCGCACGTGGTGGTGTGTGGCAGCGCACGTGGTGGTGTGTGGCAGCGCACGTGGTGGTGTGTGGCAGCGCACGTGGTGTGGCAGCGCACGTGGTGGTGTGGCAGCGCACGTGGTGGTGTGTGGCAGCGCACGTGGTGGTGTGTGGCAGCGCACGTGGTGGTGTGGCAGCGCACGTGGTGGTGTGTGGCAGCGCACGTGGTGTGGCAGCGCACGTGGTGTGGCAGCGCACGTGGTGGTGTAGCAGCGCACGTGGTGGTGTAGCAGCACACGTGGTGTGGCAGCACACGTGGTGTGGCAGCGCACGTGGTGGTGTAGCAGCGCACGTGATGGAGGAAGGACTCTACACGCTGGCCCTGACACTGTGGTGCCGTGGGTAATGAGTCTACCATCCGTGAGGATCATGAGGCTGTATAGTGGCTTCTGGTTCCTGTGTGTGTGTGTGTGTGTGTGTATTTACTATTTGTATCTGCAGGAAGGAGATATTAGCTCTTGGACCCCACCTTTCTAACCACTTTATTTTTCCTCTAGTATGTCTACTACATATATTTTCTCTATCACACACACACACACACACACACACACACACACACACACACACACACACACACACACACACACACACACACACACACACACACACACACAACTTGTATACCATGCAAGGTGCTAGAGAAGATCGTGAGGAAAAGGCTCGTAGAGCATCTGGAGGGAAATAACTTTGTAACGCACCACCAACATGGGTTCAGAGATGGTAAATCGTGCCTCACAGGTTTAATAGAATTTTATGACCAGGCAACGAAAATTAGGCAGGAAAGAGAAGGGTGGGCTGACTGCATTTTCCTGGATTGCCAAAAAGCCTTTGACACAGTACCCCATAAAAGGCTGTTAAAAAAGTTGGAGCAACAGGCAGGAGTAAAAGGGAAGGTGCTCCAGTGGATAAGGGAGTACTTAAGCAACAGGAAACAGCGAGTAACGGTGAGGGGGAAGACATCAGAGTGGCGAGATGTCACCAGCGGAGTCCCACAGGGCTCAGTACTTGGACCCATTCTGTTTCTAATATATGTGAACGATCTTCCAGAGGGTATAGACTCATTCCTCTCGATGTTTGCTGATGATGCAAAAATTATGAGAAGAATCAAGACGGATGAAGATAGAGACTACAGGATGACCTGGATAAACTGGAGGAATGGTCTAGAAAATGGCTGCTGAAGTTCAACTCTGGAAAGTGTAAGGTGATGAAATTAGGCGAAGGTAGCAGGAGGCTGAACACAAGGTATCATCTGGGAGGGGAAATCCTGCAAGAATCAAATAGAGAGAAGGATCTGGGGGTTGATATCACACCGAACCTGTCCCCAGAGGCCCACATCAAAAGAATATCATCAGCGGCATATGCTAGACTGGCCAACATAAGAACTGCGTTCAGAAACTTGTGTAAGGAATCTTTCAGAACCCTGTATACCACTTATGTAAGACCAATCCTGGAGTATGCAGCTCCAGCCTGGAGTCCATACCTAGTTAAACACAAGACAAAGTTAGAGAAGATTCAGCGGTATGCCACCAGGCTCGTCCCGGAACTGAGAGGATTGAGCTACGAGGAAAGGCTAAAGGAGCTGAACCTCACATCCCTGGAAAACAGAAGAGTAAGGGGAGACATGATAACCACCTACAAAATTCTCAGGGGAATTGACAGGGTGGACAAAGACAAACTCTTCAGCACGGGTGGGATACGAACAAGGGGACACAGGTGGAAACTTAGTACCCAGATGAGCCACAGAGATGTTAGAAAGATTTTTTCAGTGTCAGAGTAGTTAATAAATGGAATGCACTAGGAAGTGATGTGGTGGAGGCTGACTCCATACACAGTTTCAAATGTAGATATGATAGAGCCCAGTAGGCTCAGGAATCTGTACACCAGTTGATTGACAGTTGAGAGGCGGGACCAAAGAGCCAAAGCTCAACCCCCGCAAGCACAATTAGGTGAGTACAATTAGGTGAGTACACACACACACACACACACACACACAGATATTCAGATAGAGATATTAGAAACAACTTTTTTAGTGTCAGAGTGGTTGACAAATGGAATGCATTAGGAAGTGATGTGGTGGAGGCTGACTCCATACACAGTTTCAAGTGTAGATATGATAGAGCCCAATAGGCTCAGGAATCTGTACGCCTGTTGATTGACGGTTGAGAGGCGGGACCAAAGAGCCAGAGCTCAACCCACGCAAACACAACTAGGTGAGTACACACACACACAGAGGAAGCAGCCTGGTAGATAGGTAGATACCTGGTTGGTTGATGGGGTTCTGGGAGCTCTTCTACTCCCCCAAGCCCGGCCCGAGGCCAGGCTTGACTTGTGACAGTTTGGTCCACCAGGCTGTTACTTGGAGCGGCCCGCAGGCCCACATACCCACCACAGCCCGGTTGGTCCGGCACTCCCTGAAGAAAACAATCTAGTTTTCTCTTGAAGATGTTCACGGTTGTTCCGGCAATATTTCTTAAGTTCGATGAGAGGGTATTGAACAGCCGTGGACCTCTGATGTGTATACAGTGTTCTCTGATTGTGCCTATGGCACCTCTGCTCTTCACTGGTTAAAAAAGAGCTAATATTCTGCATTTTCTTCCATATCGTTCACTCCAGTATGTTGTTATTTTACTGTGCAGATTTGGGACCTGGCCTTCCAGTATTTTCCATGTGTTGTTCCTATCCATGGTTTCCATGTATGTTCCATGTGTTTCCCGTAGCTGGACGGTAGAGAGACGGTCTCGCTTCATGCAGGTCGGCGTTCAATCCCCGACCGTCCAAGTGGTTGGGCACCATTCCTTTCCCCCCGGCCCGTTCCAAATCCTAATCCTGACCCCTTCCAAGTCCTATATAGTCGTAATGGCTTGTCGCTCTCTCCTGATAGTTCCCTTCCCCTTCCCGTAGCAGCTGTTTATCTCGCAGGTACCTATTTACTGCTAGGTAACAGGGGCATTCAGGGTGAAAGAAACTCTACCCACTTTTGTTTCTCGCCGGCGCCGGGAATCGAACCCCGGACCACAGGAACAGGGGAGGGGGGGGGGGCAGTGTTGTATAACAGTATTACAGGAACGAGTGTGTGCCAGGAACTCACACATACACTCAACCCCCCCCCCCGGGTGTATATATATACATTATACACTATTATGGGTGTTTTGGTGTGGTCTTGCTCTCTTCTACCCCTCTGACTGAACTTTTTTGTGTTTTTAATGTAAAATAGTTGTGGAGGACTTGTGGTAGTTGTTGCTCTGGGTAACATGACCCTTGACCTACCCACCCTAACAGCTTAAATGGCCTCAACTCACGCAAGTGATTGTATACACAGTACACAGGGGACACAATGTACACTAGAGTGGACCAGCATCCCTGCACGCTGCAGGCTACACCACGGAACGCCCCAACCATTCCATTCACTTCTCTCTTCTACCTCCCAACCACTTGGCCTGCTTGGTAGATAGAGCTTCACGTAGCGTCGGTGTTCGGGAATTGGGAGTTCTTTTGCTCCCCAAGTCCGGTCTGTTTTCACTTGTGATAACCTGGTCCAACAGGCTGTTGCTTGCAGTGGCCCGCAGGTCTATATATCCACTACAACCCGGTCGATTCGGTACTTCTAGCAGGTGCGTGTCTAAAGTTGTCTAAACACCTCTACTTTTGTAGAGGTGTTTAGACAACTTTAATATGGCACCCCCCAACCATATATATTTGGCAATATTTCTTATGTTTGCTGGGAGGGTACTGAACAGCTGAGGCCCTCAAATGTTTATTGAGTGTGCTTATGGCACCTCTACTCTTCGCTGGCTTTATTTTGCATTTCCTGCCATATCGTTCGCTCCAGTATGTTGTTGTTTTACTGTGCAAATTTCGGACCTGGCCCTCCAGGATCTTCCATGTATATATTATTTGATACCTCTCTCGTCTAATTTCCTGTGAGTACCTTCAGAGAGCTTTGAGACGGTCTTAGTAGACTAGATGATTCATCGTGTCTATGTGTGCCGTATATGTTCTAGGTATTCCCCTCTATTTAAGACATCTGCTTTGAAAGGGGAAGCGAGTACCAAGCAGTACTGAAGGCGGGGAAGTACCAGTGATTTGAAGACTACGAACATTGTGGTGACAGCCCAGAATTTGACGGTACTCGTAATCCATCTAATAATTTTTCTGACATATGCCAGCCCGACCTCCTGTTTTGGTAGTACTTATAGTAACGATGAGGACCATAGTACATATACCGACTTACAACGAAATTAGAAAGTAGAAATCTGAACTATTGAGTTGGACAAACCGGAAAACTATTTTTTACTTGTTTTGGCAAACTAACCTAACCTATCCTAACCTCCCTAGGCCTAATATCCCAATATCTGAGGCCTAATATAGTACATATGTCTACTATACTAGGCCTAGGAAAATTTTAGTTTGTGATTTAGCTTCATTTATTTAAAAAAAAAATCCTTACTAGTCAGTATACTAGTATCTAAAAGCTAAGAACCAACGAATTCTGACTATTGACGATCTATTACCTATAGTACCGATAGTACCAATTGACAATAGGTACTATCTAAAAGGTGGATGGGGGTTGCAGATGCTGTATCTGCTGTATTATATCTGCTGTATTATATCTGCTGTATTATGTCTGCTGTATTATATCTGCTGTATTATATCTGCTGTATTATATCTGCTGTATTATATCTGCTGTATTATATCTGCTGTATTATATCTGCTGTATTATATCTGCTGTATTATGTCTGCTGTATTATATCTGCTGTATTATATCTGCTGTATTATATCTGCTGTATTATATCTGCTGTATTATATCTGCTGTATTATATCTGCTGTATTATGTCTGCTGTATTATATCTGCTGTATTATATCTGCTGTATTATGCTCTCTTAAACTTCAGGTTGTCTACCATGGTTATTCCCAGGATTCTTTACATGGGGATTTTCCTTCCTTGAGACGTGATGGTGTCTTCTACCCTGTGTTTGGCTAAGTTCTTCATCTCCACCATACCTGAGCTTATCCAAGGTATCGCTGTTAACTTTCTATGTTGCTAGTTTCTGTTGCCCAATCCAAGGCTTTATTGACTTCGGCTTGTCTGTGGTGAAGGATAACCCTCTCCCCCACACAACACTGTGGTGAGGATATCCCCCCACCCCACAGTGTAGAGAGGATATCCACCCCCCACCCCACAGTGTAGAGAGGATATCCACCCCCCAGTGTAGAGAGGATATCCCCCCACCCCACAGTGTAGAGAGGATATCCACCCCCACCCCACAGTGTAGAGAGGATATCCCCCCACCCCACAGTGTAGAGAGGATATCCACCCCACCCCACAGTGTAGAGAGGATATCCACCCCCCCACAGTGTAGAGAGGATATCCACCCCCACCCCACAGTGTAGAGAGGATATCCACCCCCACCCCACAGTGTAGAGAGGATATCCACCCCCACCCCACAGTGTAGAGAGGATATCCACCCCCCACCCCACAGTGTAGAGAGGATATCCACCCCCACCCCACAGTGTAGAGAGGATATCCACCCCCCACCCCACATTGTAGAGAGGATATCCACCCCCCACCCCAGAGTGTAGAGAGGATATCCACCCCCACCCCACAGTGTAGAGAGGATATCCACCCCCCACCCCACAGTGTAGAGAGAATATCCACCCCCCACCCCACAGTGTAGAGAGAATATCCACCCCCACCCCACAGTGTAGAGAGAATATCCACCCCCCACCCCACAGTGTAGAGAGAATATCCACCCCCACCCCACAGTGTAGAGAGAATATCCACCCCCACCCCACAGTGTAGAGAGGATATCCACCCCCCACCCCACAGTGTAGAGAGAATATCCACCCCCACCCCTCAGTGTATAGAGGATATCCACCCCCACCCCACAGTGTAGAGAGGATATCCACCCCCACCCCACAGTGTAGAGAGGATATCCACCCCCACCCCACAGTGTAGAGAGGATATCCACCCCCCACCCCACAGTGTAGAGAGGATATCCACCCCCACCCCACAGTGTAGAGAGGATATCCACCCCCACCCCACAGTGTAGAGAGAATATCCACCCCCACCCCACAGTGTAGAGAGGATATCCACCCCCACCCCACAGTGTAGAGAGGATATCCACCCCCACCCCACAGTGTAGAGAGGATATCCCCCCCCCCATCCCCACAGTGCCAAGTATGTTCCCAGCTGCACCTATCCCCTCCCCCCCCCCCCACCCTTACCCACACCCGATAGCGACATTTGTGGCGTCAACTTGGATGTGTGCCAGCCTTTGAGCTTGACCTTTCACCTCAAACTCAAAATTTTGAGTTAGTGTGACCCTCTTGTAGTGAGGTGTGTGTGTGGGGGGGGGGGGTCAAGGCAGCACCAGCTGAAGGGTGTGGCAGTTGTGCCACACTCACGGGTCAAGCAAGGTCATAATAATGGTGGCACTGGAGAGAACAAACATGGTGGCACTCCATAGCCCCTGATGACTCTGGAGGTTGTGGTGGCACTGAGAATCTGGCCACGTGTGTGTGTGTGTGTGTGTGTGTGTGTGTGTGTGTGTGTGTGTGTGTGTGTGTGTGTGTGTGTGTGTGTGTGTGTGTGTGTGTGTACTCACCTAGTTGTGCTTGCGGGGGCTGAGCTCTGGCTCTTTGGTCCCGCCTCTCAACCGTCAATCAACAGGTGTACAGGTTCCTGAGCCTATTGGGCTCTATCATATCTACACTTGAAACTGTGTATGGAGTCAGCCTCCATATACACATACATGTGTGTGTGTGTGTGTGTGTGTGTGTGTGTGTGTGTGTGTACTCACCTATATGTACTCACCTATATGTGCTTGCAGGATCGAGCATTGACTCTTGGATCCCGCCTTTCTAGCTATCGGTTGTTTACAGCAATGACTCCTGTCCCATTTCCCTATCATACCTAGTTTTAAAAGTATGAATAGTATTTGCTTCCACAACCTGTTCCCCAAGTGCATTCCATTTTTCTACTACTCTCACGCTAAAAGAAAACTTCCTAACATCTCTGTGACTCATCTGAGTTTCCAGTTTCCACCCATGTCCCCTCGTTCTGTTATTATTACGTGTGAACATTTGATCTATTTCCACTTTGTCAATTCCCCTGAGTATTTTATATGTCCCTATCATATCTGCTCTCTCCCTTCTTTTCTCTAGTGTCGTAAGGTTCAGTTCCTTCAGCCGCTCTTCATATCCCATCCCTCGTAGCTCTGGGACAAGCCTCGTCGCAAACCTCTGAACCTTCTCCAGTTTCTTTATGTGTTTCTTCAGGTGGGGGCTCCATGATGGCGCGGCATACTCTAAGACGGGTCTCACGTAGGCAGTGTAAAGCGCCCTAAAAGCTTCCTCATTTAGGTTTCTGAATGAAGTTCTAATTTTCGCCAGTGTAGAGTACGCTGCTGTCGTTATCCTATTTATATGTGCCTCAGGAGTTAGATTAGGTGTCACATCCACTCCCAGGTCTCTTTCTCGAATCGTTACAGGTAGGCTGTTCCCCTTCATTGTGTACTGTCCCTTTGGTCTCCTGTCACCTGATCCCATTTCCATAACTTTACATTTACTGGTGTTAAACTCCAGTAGCCATTTCTCTGACCATCTCTGCAGCCTGTTTAAGTCCTCTTGGAGGATCCTACAATCCTCGTCTGTCACAACTCTTCTCATTAATTTTGCGTCATCTGCAAACATCGACATGTATGATTCCACTCCTGTAAACATATCATTTACGTAAATTAGAAAGAGGATTGGTCCCAGCACCGATCCTTGAGGTACTCCACTTGTTACTGTTCGCCAGTCCGACTTTTCGCCCCTTACCATTACCCTCTGGCTCCTTCCTGTTAGGTAGTTCTTCACCCATACTAGGGCCTTTCCGCTTACTCCTGCCTGCCTCTCAAGTTTGTATAGCAGTCTCATGTGCGGTACCGTATCAAAGGCCTTTTGGCAGTCAAGAAATATGCAGTCTGCCCAGCCTTCTCTGTCCTGCCTTATCCTTGTTACTTTATCATAGAATTCTAAAAGGTTTGTTAGGCATGATTTCCCTGTCCAGAACCCATGTTGGTGCTTGTTTACAAACCCAATGCTCTCCAGGTGCTCAACAAGTCTTAGCCTAATTATTCTTTCAAGTATGTGTGTGTGTGTGTGTGTGTGTGTGCGCGCGCGCGCGCGCGTGCGTGTGTGTGTGTGTGTGTGTTTACCATTTGTACCCAGGGGAGCCCGATTGCTAGAGTATCAAAACACTGGAGACCAGCCACAGGTACTGTACAGGTACGGTACATATACAAGGTAACTGTGGTCCGCGGTGTGTAATGTTGCTCACACAAGCCATATACGGCTCACCGGATTAACATATGTGCGTGCGGCTTGCTCAACGGTGTGTTTCACACTGATTACTTACAAACCCCTTCCTGTTCCCCAAGCCCGGGCCCCTGTGACGTCACTCAGGGGGGTGCCCTTGTGACGTCACTCGGGGGTGCCCTTGTGACGTCACTGGGGGAGGTGACCTGGGAGGAGTGTTCGAGTCCGTGCCACTGCTCCAAGGAATTTTCACATTAAGGTAATTATATCATGCAATCGTGGCTTTTGAGAAGCGATGAGGTTACAGAAATGGTGATGATCCTGAGCCAAGAAGATGCGTGATCAAGCATTCACGCATCTACTTACGAAACCTCTACATCTTTCATCAATCATGTAAACAATCTTTGTTTACATTTATTAAGCCGTGTATGAGCTCCGAAGCACTGTGAGGTTGTTTATAACAACAACTACCATTAGGTTGTGAAGTTTACAAACTGGTAAACTGCTTATTAATAATTCTAAACAAAGCCGCCATAATCAAGGAAAGATGTACAGGTTTCGTAAGAGGGGTTCGTAAATGGTTGATGACTCGTGGCTGTAGAGCAGACTAGCTCTTTCGCTAGAACCAGACAAGGCTCTTTCGCTCACTCTATACTTGATGGTTATACTTTGATCATTTGCGGCGTGCAATATGGTGTGTTGCGCCGTGCAATACGGTGTTGCGTCATGCAATACGGTGTGTTGCGTCGTGCAATATGGTGTGTTGCGTCATGCAATACGGTGTGTTGCGTCGTGCAATATGGTGTGGTTGCGATACAATGCTCACACACTCGCCCTCATAGCATGAATCACACTAGAAAGCTAATATTCACACTGAATGATTCTAGCATGGATGTCCCTCTCTCTCTCTCTATCATATCTCTCTATGTTCTTTACTAGATGACTGGCCGGGGTTCCTTCTTCTCGTCCTCATATCCCAGCTCCTTGTCCTCACATCCCAGTATCCTGTCCTCATATCCCAGCTCGTTGTCCTCATATCCCAGTATCTTGTCGTCATATCCCAGCTCCTTGTCCTCATATCCCAGTACCTTGTCCTCATATCCCAGTATCTTGTCGTCATATCCCAGCTCCTTGTCCTCATATCCCAGTATCTTGTCCTCATATCCCAGTACCTTGTCCTCATATCCCAGTACCTTGTCCTCATATCCCAGTATCTTGTCCTCATATCCCAGTATCTTGTCCTCATATCCCAGCATCTTGTCCTCATATCCCAGCATCTTGTCCTCATATCCCAGTATCTTGTCCTCATATCCCAGTATCTTGTCCTCATATCCCAGTATCTTGTCCTCATATCCCAGTACCATGTCCTCATATCCCAGTACCTTGTCCTCATATCCCAGCTCGTTGTCCTCATATCCCAGTACCATGTCCTCATATCCCAGTACCTTGTCCTCATATCCCAGCTCGTTGTCCTCATATCCCAGTACCATGTCCTCATATCCCAGTACCTTGTCCTCATATCCCAGCTCCTTGTCCTCATATCCCAGTATCTTGTCCTCATATCCCAGTATCTTGTCCTCATATCCCAGTATCTTGTCGTCATATCCCAGCTCGTTGTCCTCATATCCCAGTACCTTGTCCTCATATCCCAGTATCTTGTCCTCATATCCCAGTATCTTGTCCTCATATCCCAGTACCTTGTCCTCATATCCCAGTATCTTGTCCTCATATCCCAGTATCTTGTCCTCATATCCCAGCTCCTTGTCCTCATATCCCAGCTCCTTGTCCTCATATCCCAGCTCCTTGTCCTCATATCCCAGCTCCTTGTCCTCATATCCCAGTACCTTGTCCTCATATCCCAGTATCTTGTCCTCATATCCCAGTATCTTGTCCTCATATCCCAGCTCCTTGTCCTCATATCCCAGTATCTTGTCCTCATATCCCAGTACCTTGTCCTCATATCCCAGCTCGTTGTCCTCATATCCCAGTACCATGTCCTCATATCCCAGTACCTTGTCCTCATATCCCAGCACCTTGTCCTCATATCCCAGCTCCTTGTCCTCACATCCCAGCTCCTTGTCCTCATATCCCAGTACCTTGTCCTCATATCCCAGCACCTTGTCCGCATATCCCAGCTCCTTGTCCTCATATCCCAGCTCATTGTCCTCACATCCCAGCAACCTTGTCCTCATATCCCAGCTCCTTGTCCTGATATCCCAGCCCCTTGTCCTCATATCTCAGCTCCTTGTCCTCACATCCCAGCTCGTTGTCCTCATATCCCAGCTCGTTGTCCTCATATCCCAGCACCTTGTCCTCATATCGGTTCCACGTGCTATATAGTCATACGGCCTCATCACTTCCTCCTCATAATTACCTTACCAGTATTACCTCACTACCTTTAATGAGGCAATTTACGCAATTCTACAGTAATTCCTGGTTTCATGGGAATTATTTCCGCGTGGAAAATTAGCACGTGTCCGTGTAATAATTTCATGAGGCAGAATACGATGTCTCTCTCTCGATTGTATTCCAGAAAATACAGCTTCAAGGGATTTTTAGAAATTGTTAATGACATAGGTTTATTTATTGTATTTGGGAAGTAAATGGTCTCTGCACATAAAAATAGAGGGGAATAGTGGGGGGGGGAGGGTAAATGGAAAGGGGGGGAGGGGGGGGTGGAAAGGGGGGGTGTAGAACCCCGCGAGAGCATCTACCAGTAACACAATACTTCATTTATCAACCCCGGGATGTTCAATTATAAAGACCCCCGTCCGTTGATGATAATTCTTTTGCGCGCACTCTCTCTCCCACCTGGTGCTTCCCTTTCACATCTTCCCTTCCCCCCTCCCTTCCTCCCTCCCTTCCTCCCTCCCTTCCCTTGCACCCTCACCCCCGAATATGATCTCTATCCCTCCCCCCCCCCCCATCAGTCGCATCTCCACTCCCACAACAGTCACAGTTCTACGGCTGGTATACAATAGTTTACACTAGTAGTGGATCTGCTGTACCTTGCAACTCTCTCCACCGCCCCTGGTTTACAGTGAGACCTATCTGATTAGCCTTCGAGTGTCGTCGCTGCTCTGAGTGTTCTGCTTGGCCTTTTTTTCTGGAAGTCAGACAATCAGAAAAACAAAAACTGGAGACCACTCGGGATTAAATGAAACAATGTCCAGCATCTGGAACAATGCCTCATATTCCATTCATTTTATGTTGTATTGAGCGACTGCTATAACCTGTTGGCTTGTCCACTTGTCGCTGGTGATAACCTAACACCTGCCAACACCTGCAACACCAGGCAACACCACCCACACGTCCAACCCTCACGCCTTACGTCCAACTAGACGCTCGTCTTCACAACAACCAAAGTCCAAATAATATCACAGTTTTTGGTAAACAACTCCAAAAGACTGCAAACCTTTCTCTTAAGGCCTAGGTTGGTTTACCATCAACTATGAAGTAATTCAGAATTCTTAAAAAGCCGCACTGAGCGTGGCTGTGCCTTAGAGCTCCCGAAAGTCGGATATACAGGTTCTAAGATTATACACTCCATCTCATCGGTGATTAGTTGATATCATTCTTCTCAGTCACTGCCTCTGGCACAATATCATCACCTCACTGGCTGAAACACCTCACCAGATGGAACACCTCACCAGATGGAACACCTCACCAGATGGAACACCTCACCAGATGGAACACCTCACCAGATGGAACACCGGAAGTTAGGGCGGTTAGGTTGAGTGACAAGAGCAACCTGGATAGCTAGAGATGACCCACGATAACTAGATATCATCCAGGATAGCTAGAGAGCACCCAGGATAGCTAGAGAGCTCCCAGGATAGCTAGAGATCATCCAGGATAGCTAGAGAGCACCCAGGATAGCTAGAGAGCACCCAGGATAGCTAGAGATCATCCAGGATAGCTAGAGAGCACCCAGGATAGCTAAGAGATCACCCAGGATAGCTAGAGAGCACCCAGGATAGCTAGAGATCATCCAGGATAGCTAAGAGTTCACCCAGGATAGCTAGAGAGCACCCAGGATAGCTAGAGAGCACCCAGGATAGCTAGAGATCATCCAGGATAGCTAAGAGTTCACCCAGGATAGCTAGAGAGCACCCAGGATAGCTAGAGATCACCCAGGATACCTAGAGAGCACCTAGGATAACTAGAGGTTAGGTAATAACAAGTGCTTACCTTAAATCTGCGTTCGGAATACGCCTTCCTGAACTGGTGCTTGTGGGCGTGTTCCTGCCTGGTGTGGGGGTGGTCGGGTCTGTGAGGGGGGTCAAGCAGAGGGGCTGCGGTCGAGGGTGAGGTCACTCGGTCCACGCGACCTTGGCTCAACTTGCGAAGAGGAGGCGGTAACCATTTTCGACTGGAAAGGAAGACGTACAAGTCAGCATATAATGAAAACATAAATGGTACTTCATTATGAACTTGTCTCATTGTTTAAGGGTGGAGGGGGAGGGGGGGTAGGGTAGGGATCACCTTCCATGACCACCTACAATGAAGTCAGTGAGAGTGAAAAGTTCAGTACCGAGTCCATAGAGTTTCTATATTCATCATTTCTCACACATCTCTATATTCCCCTCTCTCTCTCACACCTCTGTCTTCCCCTCTCTCCTATATTGGTCCAAACACTCAGGTCTGATAGGAAAGAAATTACTGACTCTCAACGACCTGATAGCATTAGTATAAAAAGCTATGATTTGTTCAGATCTGAAACCTATATCTATGGGCAGCACAAAACGTCCACCAGACTGTGCGACACAGTGGTTGCAAGGATCAGGTTGGGTTACCGTTACCTGTGGCAGGTGGCTGCAGATGACGGATCTCCCAATCCTGAGCACTCCATTTGCAAACTCTGTGAGCAGGAACTGCGGCATGATCTCCCACACTACATCACCGAATGCCCAGTTATTAGACCATTCAGACCCGTTGGCATAAAGTACCTGGAGCTTTGCAATTACTTTATTCTCTTTCTCGAATGCTTGAAGATATCCTCATAATGTACCCAAAATATGCCAGTGCCGGCTGCTAAACATATGGCCCTGTATGACTAACCATCCTGCGAGATGGGGACTTTTAGTATCACTGCTGCCTTATTCACTCTTGTGTTCATGATGATATCCTCATAATGCACCCAGAGTCTGCCGGTGCAGACTGCCTATCACATGCCTCTGTATGACTAACCATCCTGTGTGATGGGAATTTTTTATCATCACGTAGCTAGCGTTTTGACACACTGTACTCCCCCTTCATATAGTCTATGGCAGCTGCACAAATGCTGATGTACCTAATATATTAATAAAAAAAAATTTCCTTACGACGTCAGTGAGGGGAAGATAAGCCACAATACATGTTCTGATGACATATTATTTATACCCAGAGTTTAACTGATATCTATGCTTGGGGACCAATCAACCTCAGCTCACTAATGTCCTCAGTGCGACCCTGTAGCATGTTCACGGGACCTGTGAAATGTTATTTCATCAAGTAACATTTCATCAATGTTATTTAATGAAATAACTGGGCTACAAACTGCCACCTGCGTAAAAATTAAAGATCCGCTTAAAAAAACCTACATTAAAACAATAGATATATAAAATACAATTTGATTTAGTGATAACTTGTATTTAATGTATTACAATAATTTGTCAACGTTAAGAATTAGCATTACGTTTTGCCTGTAAGCAATGTGTGAAGCTTTGAGTGCATGAAATACAGTGAGTGAATACTAGAGTATCTCGGTGAAGATATGGGCATGACTTCCCCACTGTCATGGGCATGACTTCCCCACTGTCATGGGCATGACTTCCTTGTACTGACCGTGTCACTGACCTCCTTCACTACCCAATCACCATGACTTTCCACACTCACGTTAGTTATCAGCCTCTGTTGCCAGTACCGTACCTGTGCTTAACCAACCACTACTGCACCTACAATCCCCCCTACACGACCAACACTTACTACCCCTCCTCTGCCCCTAAATACTGAACCACTACAACTACCACTACTTGCTCAAATGCATAAGCTATCCCTCCCTGTGCCCTGTGCATAACCCAACCACTGCAGGTGAGGTGACTGGGTAATCTTAGCATGCATTCTCAATGGACGGTTGGGGACAGATGGTGTAGTATGTTGGCTCCGTCTTGCTCTTGACGATCATACAACATACCTAATTGCAAGCTGGTTGTTGATAGTTGAATGAGTGCTTTATATGTAGTACTTTAGCTATGCCTAGTCTTCTATTGTCGCTATATCTGTTGATTGGTGTGCAATGAGACAATTTTGTAAACATCGAGGGTCGAAGACTCTTAAATGCATGACCCACTGCCACTGTACCCCGGCCTTGATTCACAGGTCCCAGTGCATGACCCACTACCACCACCACCAGTCCCAGTGCATCAGAGACATTTACTCAAGGTTCACGCTGGGTGGGTGAAGCACCTACCCACAACCCAGTGATAAGAATAATTAAGGAGCGTTCCTCACGAGCGCCTTATCACCGGTGTCAATATTTGTGTCTGGGAGCACAGCCCTCACTGCGGTGTACCTGGAGTATACCTAGACTATACCTGGGGTATACCTGGAGCAGGTTCTGGCAGTTGTTCTGCTCCCCCAAACCTTGCCAGAGGCCAGACAAGACAGTTTTAACGTATGGCGACTCAAACAAACTATTCTTTTAAAGACTGTTCTTTAACATTGTTTACCTCGTACCTAACTCTTAAACAGGTACTCTCACCTTTCACTCAACAACAGCACACTGAATGAGAGAAAACAAGAGGCAGCAGCAGACATCAAGAGATGGAGAATGTGAGTGGGAGAGATTAGAAGCTCTATTGAACCAGGATCAATTTATCAATTAGATAACTTACTCTATACAACTGTAAGTTCTCTGGGGAGGGAGAGAGAGAGAGAGAGAGAGAGAGAGAGAGAGAGAGAGAGAGAGAGAGAGAGAGAGAGAGAGAGAGAGAGAGAGTATTGATTTTTCAATGAGATGGTCTTCAGAATGACAGTCAGGGAAAGATCCCGCAGGACAAGGAAAAAGACGGAGTAGGGAACGATGGTTTCCAGGAAGCTACGTGGACGGTAGCTTCCAGGAAGCTACGAGGACGGTAGCTTCCAGGAAGCTACGAGGACGGTAGTTTCCAGGAAGCTACGAGAACGATAGTTTCCAGGAAGCTACGAGGACGGTAGTTTTCAGGAAGATAAGAGGACGATAGTTTCCAGGAAGCTACGAGAACGATAGTTTCCAGGAAGCTACGAGAACGATAGTTTCCAGAAAGCTACGAGAACGATAGTTTCCAGGAAGCTACGAGAACGATAGTTTCCAGGAAGCTACGAGAACGATAGTTTCCAGGAAGCTACGAGAACGATAGTTTCCAGGAAGCCATACTGAGGCTACGTTCCAGGAAGTCAAGATGATGCAGGTACCAGGAAGATAGATGTCAGGATCCTGGAAGATGTCAAGAGCCTTAGGTACCCAGCAGAGGTTAGGTGCCTAAGATCCCAGGAATGACCAAGGATGCTATTGTGGAGGCGGGAACAACATCTTAAGGAAGTGGGAGGCCAAGACTTCCCTAAGAAGGAAGCAGGACACGGCTGCGATGAAGTTAAGAAGATGCAAAAGTGTCGAGAAGACAGTTAACAGGAGAATGGACAACGACAAGGATGAGGTAACAAGAGAGGCACCAACAAGAGAGGAAGCACCAACAAGAGAGGAGGCACCAACAAGAGAGGAGGCACCAACAAGAGAGGAGGCACCAACAAGAGAGGAAGGAGCACCAACAAGAGAGGAAGCACCAACAAGAGAGGAAGGAGCACCAACAAGAGAGGAAGGAGCACCAACAAGAGAGGAAGGAGCACCAACAAGAGAGGAAGCACCACCAACAAGAGAGGAAGGAGCACCAACAAGAGAGGAGGCACCAACAAGAGAGGCACCAACAAGAGAGGAAGCACCAACAAGAGAGGAAGGAGTAACAAGAGAGGAAGCACCAACAAGAGAGGAAGCACCAACAAGAGAGGAAGGAGCACCAACAAGAGAGGCACCAACAAGAGAGGAAGGAGCACCAACAAGAGAGGAAGCACCAACAAGAGAGGAAGGAGCACCAACAAGAGAGGAAGCACCAACAAGAGAGGAAGGAGCACCAACAAGAGAGGAAGCACCAACAAGAGAGGAAGCACCAACAAGAGAGGAAGCACCACCAACAAGAGAGGAAGCACCAACAAGAGAGGAGGCACCAACAAGAGAGGAAGGAGCACCAACAAGAGAGGAAGGAGCACCAACAAGAGAGGAAGCACCAACAAGAGAGGAAGGAGCACCAACAAGAGAGGAAGCACCAACAAGAGAGGAAGGAGCACCAACAAGAGAGGCACCAACAAGAGAGGAAGGAGCACCAACAAGAGAGGAAGCACCAACAAGAGAGGAAGGAGCACCAACAAGAGAGGAAGCACCACCAACAAGAGAGGAAGGAGCACCAACAAGAGAGGAGGCACCAACAAGAGAGGCACCAACAAGAGAGGAAGCACCAACAAGAGAGGAAGGAGTAACAAGAGAGGAGGCACTAACCTGGAGAAGCCCTTGCGTTTGGTGACGGGGGAGGAGCCGCCACCGGCGGGGGCGGGGCTCCCTCCCGGGCCCTCCCCGCCGCTCCCCGCCACGCCCTCTGTAACAACAACAACAACAACATTAGATAACGTCACACCTCTGCAATAAAATATATTAGATTTCACCTATGAAAATCGCTGAGAAAAACGTATGATACCCACCATTAGCAATAATAGACGAACATGGTATTAATGGGTGTACCGTACACTTCAGGACATTAGTGGGTGTACCGTACACTTCAGGACATTAGTGGGTGTACCGTACACTTCAGGACATTAGTGGGTGTACCGTACACTTCAGGATATTAGTGGGTGTACCGTACACTTCAGGATATTAGTGGGTGTACCGTACACTTCAGGGTATTAGTGGGTGTACCGTACACTTCAGGACATTAGTGGGTGTACCGTACACTTCAGGACATTAATGGGTGTACCGTACACTTCAGGGTATTAGTGGGTGTACCGTACACTTCAGGGTATTAGTGGGTGTACCGTACACTTCAGGGTATTAGTGGGTGTACCGTACACTTCAGGGTATTAGTGGGTGTACCGTACACTTCAGGATATTAGTGGGTGTACCGTACACTTCAGGATATTAGTGGGTGTACCGTACACTTCAGGGTATTAATGGGTGTACCGTACACTTCAGGATATTAGTGGGTGTACCGTACACTTCAGGATATTAGTGGGTGTACCGTACACTTCAGGATATTAGTGGGTGTACCGTACACTTCAGGATATTAGTGGGTGTACCGTACACTTCAGGATATTAGTGGGTGTACCGTACACTTCAGGATAGTGTAGTTTTTATTATTATTATTATTATTTTCTACCACAGACGTGGCCACACATTAACATTACTAACCAGCATATATACATTTTCTTCTGTCCTCCATGGATTGGGTTAGAGATTTGTTAAACATATAGTTCAGGGATTTATTGAACAACCACAGGTGATTGTAGTGCTTTAAAAAAGCTAGGCTAAGCTACATACGTAAATACATAAATACACAGATTTACGTATGCCCTACAGAAAGTGTTCAATGTGTCTTTTACATAGTGTCATTAATGTGCATTTATAAAGATGAAATGGAAATCTGATCAGCTTCCATATATACTTTATACACATACATATATACACACACACACGTACGTACATATACATATATACATACATATATACATACATATATACACACACATGCATACACATACATTTGTCTCTTTTACTCTGACAGAGTGAGATAGCTGACAGAGAAACTAGTGTGCAATTAAGCGCCTAATCACTGAAGGTGATTCGACTTAATCACTGAAGGTGATTCGCCTTAATCACTGAAGGTGATTCGCCTTAATCACTGAAGGTGATTAAGGCGAATATCACTGACTATTTCCTGGGTGTCACTACTATGTGCGTTCAATGCCAGGAGTGCACATCGCGAGTCACAGTATATAAGTCCCCTGCCATTGTCTTTTAAAAATTCAGTGGCAAGGTATATATGCCTGCAAGTTCGGTTTGAGTTGTACTTGCCCAATCATTGACGCGCTTCATTGCTGACTGTACGTTACTTAGGAGTCAGACAGCTGTTACGAGCTGATTCCTGTGTGTGTAGGGGGGGGGGGGGGGCGAGGATCAGTAGTTAGTAACAGTTGATTGACAGGTGAGAAGCGGGCCGTAGGAGCAGAGCTCAACCCCAAAGGGGCAGACATTCCCGGGAAAGTTCGGGGCAGCGGGTCACTGGAGCTGGTGTAAGCCGGGCAGCGGGTCACTGGAGCTGGTGTAAGCCGGGCAGCGGGTCACTGGAGCTGGTGTAAGCCGGGCAGCGGGTCACTGGAGCTGGTGTAAGCCGGGCAGCGGGTCACTGGAGCTGGTGTAAGCCGGGCAGCGGGTCACTGGAGCTGGTGTAAGCCGGGCAGCGGGTCACTGGAGCTGGTGTAAGCCGGGCAGCGGGTCACTGGAGCTGGTGTAAGCCGGGCAGCGGGTCACTGGAGCTGGTGTAAGCCGGGCAGCGGGTCACTGGAGCTGGTGTAAGCCGGGCGCGGGTCACTGGAGCTGGTGTAAGCCGGGCGCGGGTCACTGGAGCTGGTGTAAGCCGGGCAGCGGGTCACTGGAGCTGGTGTAAGCCGGGCAGCGGGTCACTGGAGCTGGTGTAAGCCGGGCGCGGGTCACTGGAGCTGGTGTAAGCCGGGCGCGGGTCACTGGAGCTGGTGTAAGCCGGGCAGCGGGTCACTGGAGCTGGTGTAAGCCGGGCAGCGGGTCACTGGAGCGGTGTAAGCCGGGCAGCGGGTCACTGGAGCTGGTGTAAGCCGGGCAGCGGTATTATCTCATTGGTGGTGACACTTGGGGCGCTGGACGTCCGCTCCCTCCAGACGCCCGCCCTACCACTCTCACACACCCCGCCACACATATTTGAATCTCATCCAAATTTTCCTAAAACAAAATAACACGAAAGATGTTAAAACACACACACACACACACACACACACACACACACACACACACACACACACACACACACACACAGGCAATATGCTCTAGGAAGTGATGTGGTGGAGGCTGACTCCATACACAGTTTCAAATGTAGATATGATAAGAGCCCAGTAGGCTCAGGAACCTGAACACCAGTTGATTGACGGTTGAGAGGCGGGACCAAAGAGCCAAAGCTCAGTCCCCGCAAGCACAACTAGGTGCGTACAAAAGCTGACGACCGCTGTTTGTTGGCGATGGTAATTATAACGTGCAACAAACATTACCAGACAATTACGAGACACCTATACAGGTCCTCCCGTTGCTGGGCACCGGTGCCTGCAGTGACAGAGCCCAATAGGCTCAGAAAAGTGTACATTCTTGTGGTCCATTACGATACATCTGTGCTCCCGACCACATCCTTACTGTAGCTAGTTTCATTTTGGAGGATGTACTCACCTAGTTGTGCTTGCGGGGGTTGAGCTCTAGCTCTTTGGTCCCGCCTCTCAACCGTCAATCAACAGGTGTACAGGTTCCTGAGCCTGTGTTGGCCTTACGATGCTCTTCTGTAGACTCTAGTGCCAGCTATAGTGCCACTCTCTCTCTCCTCGCTCGCCATAAGGCCTTGGTTCGAGTCCTGTACACCCCCCTGTTAATTGGGAACCTGGGTGTAAAGCGAGTGATGGACTGCGTTCTGGGGAAAGTCATGCTGCTGAATGGTCTTACAGATCCTAACGCCTCGTACAAGGGCACTATTAGGAGAAAGGGCCAAGTCATTACGACTAGAGACCATTTGGAAGAGGTCAGGATAAGGATTTGGGATGGGACGTGGGTGAAGGAATGGTGCCCAACCACTTTGACGGTCGGGGGATTGAACACCGTCCTGCATGAGGCGAGACCGTCGCTCCACCGTCCAGCCCAAGTGGTTGAACTCACCCCGCACAAGAACCCGGCTTCCCGCGTAATACGTCTCATTTTGAACGGAATCGGCCAATCCGTACAAACGCATGTTAATACGAAAATTAAAGAGCTTGATATAATGGTGTTTTCCATGCCCCGGCCTCGGTGGGTGAGGTGGGATGCTTGGGTTCGTATGTTTCAGGATAGCCACAACAGTTGCATTTTATACGGAGTGGCGGATTGAGAGATCAACGCTCTGCATGTCAGTTCCAGGGCGTCAATCCCCCATATAAAATAAAGAGCTAGAGGAAATGTATATGTTTATCTCTCAGAATATTTGATAATAATGTTTATTGTTTGTGATGTATATATATATATATGACAATGTCAGACCACGGAGGAAAAATGAAACAGGAATTTCCATCTACATCTTCAGAAGGTGAAGACCTTCTGAAATGTATTTAATATACGAAAGTACTTAAGGAAATTCCTGTTTCATTTTTCCTCCGTGGTCTGACATTGTCACATTCTTAATCACGTGTTTATTTTCGTGATATACACACATTATATATATATATATATATATATATATATATATATATATATATATATATATATATATATATATATATATATATGCATTAACACGATGTACTGAACGGGGTGAGAATAGCTTGAGCTACCTCATCCCTTTGTGTGTATTTTACCTCAATAAACTTATCTCAATTTTAAGAGCTAGATACGGAGGTCACGCGCGACACCTGACCAGCCAGGGGCAATGCACACTAAAAGGTAAAGGGTCGAGACCTTGAACCCCCGGTGACCTGGGGCCAG
Source organism: Procambarus clarkii (assembly GCF_040958095.1). NCBI lineage: Eukaryota > Metazoa > Arthropoda > Malacostraca > Decapoda > Cambaridae > Procambarus > Procambarus clarkii. The sequence goes on along the minus strand of NC_091183.1, from coordinate 39,652,752 downwards.
ATTCACGAAAGCACTTACGCAAGCACTTACGAACGTGTACGTCTTTCCTCAATCTTTGACGGCTTTGGTTACATTTATTAAACAGTTTACAAGCATGAAAACTTCCCAATCAACTGTTGTTATTGTTATAAACAGCCTCCTGGTGCTTCGGAGCTCATTAACTGTTTAATAATTGTAAAAAAAAGCCACCAAAGATTGAGAAAAGATGTACAGGTTCGTAAGTGTTTGCGTAAGTGCTTTCGTGAATCTGGCCCCTGGTCTCCGAGAGGTCGCACCCTTCTACAAAACAAACAAAATAATATATCTTAGTTGCGGCCGTGTATTTCCAGGGGTCGGCAGCCCCCCCCCCCCCCCCCCCCCCCGCCGCCTCTGAAGTTTGGAAGCAATTTCCAGCCATAAACTCAACTCCCAGCTCTCTGGGGAATAAATTAGAGGGTGTTAATACATACGTGTATAGAGCTCGCGGGGGAAGCGTGTGTATAACATACACTCAATGTGTTTAAACTGTGGAATGCTCAGGTACAACTTATGAACTAATCAACACCTGATAACTGGAGAATAAGTGATGCGCTGGCATCATCAACACCTGTGCAACAGTGAAGAACAGCCAATCAACATCTGAGAATTGGAGAACTGGAGATGAACAGCCAATTAGCCCCCGAGATCAAGTGGGCAACACCCAACAACACTTAAACAACTGGAGAAACATGCCAAAACAGAGAGAGGAACATCCACAACATTTTTACAGAACACCAACATAATTATAGAACATTATACCATTACCCAACATAATTATGGAACACCGCAATATCATTGTAGAACACCCAGACGTAACTATAGAACACCTTCTATGACACCTACACACACACACACACACACACACACACACACACACACACACACACACACACACACAAGGATTGGTCTTACATATGTAAGACCAATCCTGGAGTATGCGGCTCCAGCATGGAGCCCGTCAAGCACAAGACGAAGCTGGAAAAAGTTCAGAGGTATGCCACTAGACTGGTCCCAGAACTAAGAGGCATAAGTTACGAGGAAAGATTGCGGGAAATGCACCTTACGACACTGGAAGACAGAGTGAGGGGAGACATGATCACTACCTACAAAATCCTCAGGGAATTGACAGGGTAAACAAGGATAAACTATTCAACACTGGCGGTACGCGAACAAGGGGACACAGGTGGAAACTGAGTACCCACATGAGCCACAGAGACGTTAGAAGGAACTTTTTCAGTGTCAGAGTAGTTAACGGATGGAATGCACTAGGCAGTGATGTGGTGGAGGCTGACTCCATACACAGTTTCAAATGTAGATAAGATAGAGCCCAGTAGGCTCAGGAATCTGTACACCAGTTGATTGACAGTTGAGAGGCGGGACCAAAGAGCTAGAGCTCAACCCCCGCAAGCACAACTAGGTGAGCACACACACACGGTGAAATATCTCATAACAACGACAACCTCTCAACAGGGCGTCGACAACCTCTCAACAGGGCGTCGACAACCTCTCAACAGGGCGTCGACAACCTCTCAACAGGGCGTCGACAACCTCTCAACAGGGCGTCGACAACCTCTCAACAGAGCGACGACAACCTCTCAACAGGGCGTCGACAACCTCTCAACAGGGCGTCGACAACCTCTCAACAGGGCGTCGACAACCTCTCAACAGGGCGTCGACAACCTCTCAACAGGGCGTCGACAACCTCTCAACAGGGCGTCGACAACCTCTCAACAGGGCGTTGACAACCTCTCAACAGGGCGTTGACAACCTCTCAACAGGGCGTCGACAACCTCTCAACAGGGCGTTGACAACCTCTCAACAGGGCGTTGACAACCTCTCAACAGGGCGTTGACAACCTCTCAACAGGGCGTCGACAACCTCTCAACAGGGCGTCGACCTCTCAACAGGGCGTCGACAACCTCTCAACAGGGCGTCGACAACCTCTCAACAGGGCGTCGACAACCTCTCAACAGGGCGTCGACAACCTCTCAACAGGGCGTCGACAACCTTCTCAACAGGGCGTCGACAACCTCTCAACAGGGCGTCGACAACCTCTCAACAGGGCGTCGACAACCTCTCAACAGGGCGTCGACAACCTCTCAACAGGGCGTCGACAACCTCTCAACAGGGCGTCGACAACCTCTCAACAGGGCGTCGACAACCTCTCAACAGGGCGTCGACAACCTCTCAACAGAGCGTCGACAACCTCTCAACAGGGCGTCGACAACCTCTCAACAGGGCGTCGACAACCTCTCAACAGGGCGTCGACAACCTCTCAACAGAGCGTCGACAACCTCTCAACAGGGCGTCGACAACCTCTCAACAGAGCGTCGACAACCTCTCAACAGGGCGTCGACAACCTCTCAACAGGGCGTCGACAACCTCTCAACAGTGCGTCGACAACCTCTCAACAGGGCGTCGACAACCTCTCAACAGTGCGTCGACAACCTCTCAACAGGGCGTCGACAACCTCTCAACAGTGCGTCGACAACCTCTCAACAGGGCGTCGACAACCTCTCAACAGGGCGTCGACAACCTCTCAACAGTGCGTCGACAACCTCTCAACAGGGCGTCGACAACCTCTCAACAGAGCGTCGACAACCTCTCAACAGTGCGTCGACAACCTCTTAACAGGGCGTCGACAACCTCTCAACAGGGCGTCGACAACCTCTCAACAGAGCGTCGACAACCTCTCAACAGAGCGTCGACAACCTCTCAACAGGGCGTCGACAACCTCTCAACAGGGCGTCGACAACCTCTTAACAGGGCGTCGAGTACAACCTCTCAACAGTGCGTCGACAACCTCTCAACAGGGAGACAACAACCTCTCAACAGGGCGTCGACAACCTCTCAACAGGGAGACAACAACCTCTCAACAGTGCGTCGACAACCTCTCAACAGGGCGTTGACAACCTCTCAACAGTGCGTCGACAACCTCTCAACAGGGAGACAACAACCTCTTAACAGTGCGTCGACAACCTCTCAACAGGGCGTCGACAACCTCTCAACAGTGCGTCGACAACCTCTCAACAGGGAGACAACAACCTCTTAACAGTGCGTCGACAGCCTCTCAACAGGGAGACAACAACCTCTTAACAGTTCGTCGACAACCTCTCAACAGGGCGTCGACAGCCTCTCAACAGGGAGACAACAACCTCTTAACAGTGCGTCGACAACCTCTTAACAGTTCGTCGACAACCTCTCAACAGGGCGTCGACAGCCTCTCAACAGGGAGACAACAACCTCTCAACAGAGCGTCGACAACCTCTTAACAGTGCGTCGACAACCTCTCAACAGTGCGTCGACAACCTCTCAACAGGGCGTCGACAACCTCTCAACAGGGCGTCGACAACCTCTTAACAGTGCGTCAACAACCTCTTAACAGTGCGTCGACAACCTCTCAACAGGGCGTCGACAACCTCTCAACAGGGCGTCAACTAACAGGAAACTCACTTGAAAAGTTTCAAACGTTAATAACGGCATAAACCTCTCTAAGAACACTGTAAAATAAATAAAGTCGATCGCTGGAACACGTTCTATACCCGCTAGCACCGTAAACGTTTTCAAAACGTTCAGAAACGTCTAGTAAATGTAATGTAAAATCCCAGGGAAAACATTCAAAAAACGTTACCAATGTGTATTTTGGTACATGTATATAATACTACCACCACCCACCACACCTTGTCAACCATACACCACCACCGACTACACTTTGTCAACCATACACCACCACCACCCACTACACATTGTCAACCATACACCACCACCCACTACACCTTGTCAACCATACACCACCACCCACTATACCTTGTCAACCATACACCACCACCCACTACACCTTGTCAACCATACACCACCACCCACTACACCTTGTCAACCATACACCACCACCCACTACACTTTGTCAACTATACACCACCACCCACTACACTTTGTACCATACATCACCACCCACTACACCACGTCAACCATACACCACCACCCACTACACTTTGTCAACCATACACCACCACCCACTACACCTTGTCAACCATACACCACCACCCACTACACCTTGTCAACCATACACCACCACCCACTACACCTTGTCAACCATACACCACCACCCACTACACCTTGTCAACCATACACCACCACCCACTACACCTTGTCAACCATACACCACCACCCACTACACCTTGTCAACCATACACCACCACCCACTACACCTTGTCAACCATACACCACCACCCACTACACCTTGTCAACCATACACCACCACCCACTACACTTTGTCAACCATACACCACCACCCACTACACTTTGTACCATACACCACCACCCACTACACCACGTCAACCATACACCACCACCCACTACACTTTGTCAACCATACACCACCACCCACTACACCTTGTCAACCATACACCACCACCCACTACACTTTGTCAACCATACACCACCACCCACTACACCTTGTCAACCATACACCACCACCCACTACACCTTGTCAACCATACACCACCACCCACTACACATTGTCAACCATACACCACCACCCACTACACCTTGTCAACCATACACCACCACCCACTACACATTGTCAACCATACACCACCACCCACTACACATTGTCAACCATACACCACCACCCACTACACCTTGTCAACCATACACCACCACCCACTACACATTGTCAACCATACACCACCACCCACTACACATTGTCAACCATACACCACCACCCACTACACCTTGTCAACCATACACCACCACCCACTACACATTGTCAACCATACACCACCACCCACTACACATTGTCAACCATACACCACCACCCACTACACATTGTCAACCATACACCACCACCCACTACACCTTGTCAACCATACACCACCACCCACTACACATTGTCAACCATACACCACCACCCACTACACATTGTCAACCATACACCACCACCCACTACACATTGTCAACCATACACCACCACCCACTACACATTGTCAACCATACACCACCACCCACTACACATTGTCAACCATACACCACCACCCACTACACATTGTCAACCATACACCACCACCCACTACACCTTGTCAACCATACACCACCACCCACTACACATTGTCAACCATACACCACCACCCACTACACCTTGTCAACCATACACCACCACCCACTACACATTGTCAACCATACACCACCACCCACTACACATTGTCAACCATACACCACCACCCACTACACATTGTCAACCATACACCACCACCACCCACTACACATTGTCAACCATACACCACCACCCACTACACATTGTCAACCATACACCACCACCCACTACACATTGTCAACCATACACCACCACCCACTACACATTGTCAACCATACACCACCACCCACTACACATTGTCAACCATACACCACCACCCACTACACATTGTCAACCATACACCACCACCCACTACACATTGTCAACCATACACCACCACCCACTACACCTTGTCAACCATACACCACCACCCACTACACCCGGAGATATAAATCGCTCTATAAAACGGTAAATCTTCCACATTAAAAAAACTGTCCTGACAGCTACATATGGCGCATACATATTATACACCGTACATACATATCATACATAGTACATACACGTTATACATAGTATATACACAGCATCATTACAAACGCTTCAGCCTTATCAAGCCTCCCATCACGTATCTTCAAGGCTTTAAAAAGTGCAGTAGCGCCGCCGGTGTAAAACTTTCCGGCGGTAGATTCATTGAGAAGTGGCGCAGCCCCCAGCGTTGACGGGGCGGGAGGGCGGGGAACCAAAGGGACGCCACACAAATACCTCTAACAGTGCGCGAGGGGGACTTACATAGGTCGGCTGGAATGAAGGTAGTGGTGGTGGAGGGTGACACCGTGCCAGGGCGGGTCAAGGTGGTGTCAGAGGTCGAGGGATAGAGGTCACGGGGCGCCTCCATCATGTCTTCACATCTCGGTGAGAGAGGACAGACGTGGTAGCTACTAGCGGGCGCTCCTGCTGGAGGTCACCACTTGCATCACCATCCCGGCTGGTGTCACCATCATCACCACCAGCAGCCAGGGAAGGGCTCAGAGCACTATGGTGGTGGTGGAGAGACACATACACACACACACACACATATACACACACGCCACGAGCCCCCGCAGGCTGACGGACACAGTATTAACTAAGCTCAAGAGACGGGTCCTACTCTACTCCAACACTAGGGACAGGTGGCCAGAGGGTGGTGGAGGAAAGGACAGAGATGGTGGAGAAGAGGGTCGGAGGAAGAGTGTAATGTTGGAGAAGGTAGTGGTGGTGGTGGAGGAGAGGATGCGGCATGACTGGCCGGGATGCCCACCGCCTCAATCTCTCTCCTCTCCCCTCTCTCTCACTCTCACTCTCACTCTCTCTCACCCCACCACCACGCCACGATCAATACACAGCCACCCACCACACTACTACTACTACTACAACTACTACAATTACTACAATTACTACAACTTCTACCATATTCTTATCATAGTATAAAACCAGACAATCATCGCTACACACTACAGTAGTTCATCAGGCGACTTTTATTCATCACTTACACTCCTACTATTACTGCTACCTGTATTACCACTATTATTAGTACTATAACTACTACTCCCACTTACACAACTACTGAAAATAAACACCGCAGCGATTACAACAACACAACAGTGATTACAACAACACAGCAGTGACTACAACAACAACCACTGCAGTAACTACAGCAACAACCACTGCAGCGACTACAACAACACTGCAGCAACTACAACAACACTGCAGCAACTACAACAACACTGCAGTAACTACAGCAACAACCACTGCAGTGACTACAACAACACTGCAGCAACTACAACAACACTGCAGCAACTACAACAACACTGCAGTGACTACAACAACACTGCAGCAACTACAACAACACTGCAGTAACTACAGCAACAACCACTGCAGCAACTACAACAACAACCACTGCAGCAACTACAACAACAACCACTGCAGCAACTACAACAACACTGCAGTGACTACAACAACACAGCAGCAACTACAACAACAACCACTGCAGCAACTACAACAACCACTGCAGCAACTACAACAACACTGCAGTGACTACAACAACACTGCAGCAACTACAACAACACTGCAGTAACTACAGCAACAACCACTGCAGCAACTACAGCAACAACCACTGCAGCAACTACAACAACAACCACTGCAGCAACTACAACAACACTGCAGTGACTACAACAACACAGCAGCAACTACAACAACACTGCAGCAACTACAACAACACTGCAGCAACTACAACAACACTGCAGCAACTACAACAACACTGCAGTAACTACAGCAACAACCACTGCAGCAACTACAACAACACTGCAGCAACTACAACAACAACCACTGCAGCAACTACAACAACAACCACTGCAGCAACTACAACAACACTGCAGTGACTACAACAACACAGCAGCAACTACAACAACACTGCAGCAACTACAACAACACTGCAGCAACTACAACAACACTGCAGTAACTACAGCAACAACCACTGCAGCAACTACAGCAACAACCACTGCAGCGACTACAACAACAACCACTGTAGCGACTACAACAACACTGCAGTAACTACAGCAACAACCACTGCAGCAACTACAGCAACAACCACTGCAGCAACTACAGCAACAACCACTGCAGCAACTACAGCAACAACCACTGCAGCAACTACAACAACAACCACTGCAGCGACTACAACAACAACCACTGCAGCAACTACAGCAACAACCACTGCAGCGACTACAACAACAACCACTGTAGCGACTACAACAACAACCACTGCAGCAACTACAACAACAACCACTGTAGCGACTACAACAACAACCACTGTAGCGACTACAACAACAACCACTGTAGCGACTACAACAACAATCACTGCAGCGACTACAACAACAACCACTGTAGCGACTACAACAACAACCACTGTAGCGACTACAACAACAACCACTGCAGCGACTACAACAACAACCACTGTAGCGACTACAGCAACAACCACTGTAGCGACTACAACAACAACCACTGTAGCGACTACAACAACAACCACTGTAGCGACTACAACAACAATCACTGCAGTGACTACAAACAATACAGCTACTAAAACAACCCGCAGTTCAGCTACTGCTACAGTAAAATGCTACCACCACTCCTACAATTACCACCACAACTACTGCTACAACTACCACCACTATACCACTGTTACTATAACCTCCACTTCCCTTATTACTGCTGTTACAACTAGCCAAGCACAATATTAATAATAAATGAGTACATTAATTATAATGTACATAAATTATAATGTTAATAGTGAGAGTAACTCCCGCGTTGCTAGTCAGTGTCAACTCCGTTACTAGCCACAGTGCCAACGACAGTACTAGTGTCAACACTACTGACAACCAGGGCACTGGAAAAGCAACCCATCCTCGACTCAAGTCCATTACATTCAGCGGTCAACCCCACAGACGCATTCATAAATTTTAACATGCTGTTCATTCAAAACGGGAATTTTCGCTAGTATAAATTAATATTATAACATATTAGCATATTGTGTATATATAGGCATAGGTTAGGTTAGGTGTTTAGGTTCTGTTGGCGATTATTTGTATTTGTAGTACGTGGGTGAAGCATTTATAGCGTTGTGATTCGAGCAAAATTCGTCAGTGAAGCACTTGTTCCGGATATGTTCGAACGTCAGCAGTTGTGAGTCGTGTGTAAACCGTTTTTCATTCATAAACAGGGGGTTTGGCGGGTGCATGGAATCACTTTTGGATCTTTGTTTGGAGGACGGGCTGGGAGATGAGTGACGGGATACGAACAGCGTCTTGACTCGGGATACGAACAGCGCCTCAGGATACGAACAGCGTCTCGACTCGCGGTATGAACAGCGTCTCGACTCGGGGTACGAACAGCGTCTCGAATCGGGATACGAACAGCGTCTCGAATCGGGATACGAACAGTGTCTCGAATCGGGATACAAACAACGGCTCGACTCGGAATATGAGCAGCATGCCACAGCATTAGGGGGGCATGCACTCTCAGAAACCCAGAGGAAACCTCCAAACTGGGCTACCAACCACTTTATATACCAAAAACAAAACAACTTCATCAACTGGTAAACCACATCATCAATTACGATAATCATCACATCATCATTCAGATTACCACACGCATCAATTAAAAAGCTATCATCGACATAACAGGACAACGATATTGATTATCTACGGAAGTAAATTTCTAGGGAGACCTACTCAGATAATCAGATGAAAGCGGTAATTGTTTTTTTTCTCTATTAGGTGCTAACCAGACCAAAACCCCCAAAATACAAGGTACAAAATCATAACAAGAGCCAAGAAAACTGTTATGGTCAAGTAACATACTTGGTTTACCAGTCATTTATTTTCTGAAATGATATTTGGTTCAGTTTGTGTTCGGGAGTCGGGGCTAAGGGTCCTACCCGTCCTCGGACCAAGTCCATTCTTTCCAGCGGTCGACCCCAAAGAAGCATTCATCAATTTTAACAGTCTGTTCAATCAAAACAGTACTTTTCTCAAATATAAATTCATATTATTATATATTAGCATATTGTGCATATTTAGGCACTGGTTAGGTTAGGTGTTTAAGTTCTGTTGGCGATTATTTGTTTTTGTAGTACGTGAGTGAAGCATTTACAGCATTATAGTTCGAACAAAAGTCGTCAGTGAAGCACTTGTTCCCGAAGTGTCCGAACGTCATCAGTTGTGAGTCGCGTGTAAACCGTTTGTCATTCATAAACAGGGGGTTTGGCGGGTGCATGGAATCACTTTTGGGTCTTTGTTTGGAGGACGTGCTGCACACCCGGAGCAGGTTTGGGAGATGGGGGGAAGGGGGGGTCGGCCCGTGGAGCCTGGGGTCATGTCAGGGGTCGTGTTTGATCACTAGCTGGGTCACGGTGACAGCAAGTCCTCATCAACAAACGCCACATGCTCGCTAACACAGCCGTTAAGCCCTGCTTATGAATTAAAAAAAAATGGCCTACGGACGACTGACAACTGATGACTTTCGTACATTTCTCAAATAATGCTTCCCTGACGTCCTTTGTACGAACCGCAACCCCCATAAATTCATGCTTGAAATACAAATAATTGCCAGCAGAAAAACAAATACCTTCCTTATACTAATTTAGGCCTAATTATATATAAAAATTCTAATATATAATAATGTTAATTTTCATATAAGAACATATAGATTTTTAACACGCAGGTCTGTACGGTAAAGTTGATTAATGAGTCTTTGAGGACAGGTGTCGCATGGATGACCTATCCTGAGGACAGGTGCCGCATGGATGACCTATCCTGAGGACAGGTGTCGCATGGATGACCTATCCTGAGGACAGGTGTCGCATGGATGACCTATTCTGGGGACAGGTGCCGCATGGATGACCTATTCTGAGGACAGGTGCCGCATGGATGACCTATCCTGAGGACAGGTGCCGCATGGATGACCTTTCCTGGGGACAGGTGCCGCATGGATGACCTATCCTGGGGGACAGCTTGCCTGTGGAATATGGTATTCTTACGACCCGTTGAAAGACTTATTTCACTATTCAGTCTGTAGGACCTCTGTCTTGTGTGTGTTGGACCTCTGTCTTGTGTCTGTAGGACCTCTGTCTTGTGTGTGTAGGACCTCTGTCTTGTGTGTGTAGGACCTCTGTCTTGTGTGTGTAGGACCTCTGTCTTGTGTGTGTAGGACCTCTGTCTTGTGTGTGTAGGACCTCTGTCTTGTGTGTGTTGGACCTCTGTCTTGTGTGTGTTGGACCTCTGTCTTGTGTGTGTTGGACCTCTGTCTTGTGTGTGTTGGACCTCTGTCTTGTGTGTGTAGAACATCTGGATTTAGTTCTCACAGACAGGCTTCTGTGTCATTCAATCAAGGAGTCTTTGACACGCTCTGTGAGTTGGGCCTCACTGGTCGTTGTCTATGACTTCGATTCCATTTCTGTGTAGCTTTCCGAGTCCAAGTTACCCCGAGTTGTTCACCCGCTCAAGGTCTTGAAGGCCGTGAATAGCTTTTCTTTCAGAATTATTGTGTACTTTCTTCTTTCTGGAAAATTCCGTCATCAACCGTTATATATCTCTTTAGTAGACAATTTATCCAAATTTATAAGTATCCGGAAGCAACCACAGGTATCCAAAATACCTTTCGGACACCTGATGTTGCTTCCGGAAATCAAATATCTACCTAACTTGTATAGGTAGGGGAAGAATGGTACTTTCTCTGCCCTTCGAAGGGGGAGGGAGGGGCCATGAACCGGCTAATGTAGGACAAACCTGTTCCGTAAAGGTGTGTTATGCACCTACCCCTCAAATATACAAATAAAACTCGAAATCCTACAAAATGGCGCCGTGACAACAATTCTCAGAGTACCAAACACAGCCACAACATCGACTCTACGACATGAACCAAGTCTTCCCAGTGATAAAGCCGGAACTGAATGCCAAGATTGCCATCAAGACTGACAGACATCTCCACTACACTGCCGAGAAAAACAACGAGTCCTGCACTGGTTATAATAGGACAAAATAAACAACTAAAAGTGGCAAGATCGATCAGTATGCTTCCTCGAAAAGCTGCCCCAGCTTGAGACAGCACCCGAGGTGATGCAGGCGACGAGTCACAATAACGTGGCTGAAGTAGGTTGACCAGACCACACACTAGAAGGTGAAGGGACGACGACGACGTTTCGGTCCGTCCTGGACCATTCTCAAATCGACACTGAGAATGGTCCAGGACAGACCGAAACGTCGTCGTCCCTTCACCTTCTAGTGTGTAGTCTGGTCAACACCCGAGGGGATGGCTTGTACGACTGTCACCTCCCTGGGAGATAGAACCATGAGGGAAGCCAATACACAAGATGCCAGCGAAGAAGTCCAGCATGTTATACTTAAGAAATGAAACTTATATATATCGATGAAATTTACAGAAGCAGGAAATGAATTAGATCAAATCTTCACAGACGGACGTGCTAACCCCTGATAATGGCTGGAGCAGCGTACACTATAATCACAAATATTCCCTTCCTAAACGAAAACTAAGAAAAATCCTCTTAAATAACACATCGTTTTTTGACGCTATAATCCCCTACGGTTATCTTCAGATGATTTCGGGGCTTTAGTGTCCCCCCCCCGGCCCGGTCCTCGACCAGGCCTCCACCCCCAGGAAGCAGCCCGTGACAGCTGACTAACACCCAGGTACCTATTTTACTGCTAGGTAACAGGGGCATAGGGTGAAAGAAACTCTGCCCATTGTTTCTCGCCGGCGAATGGGATCGAACCCAGGACCACAGGATCATAAGTCCAGTGTGCTGTCCGCTCGGCCGACCGGCTCCCCTCCCCCCTACGGACAAAATATGGAGGTGCTATGAAAATTAGACAAACATCCACGTTTTCATGCGCTGGTCGCTTAGGCTAGGTTAGGTTAGGTTAGGTTAGGTTAGGTTAGGTGTGTTAGATTGGGTTTGCACATTTTAGTAGCCTTTATTTTGTCCGTTGTGGCAAATCAAGAAGACTCAAGAGCAGCGCGGCCAAGTCTCAGACAAAAGTCAGGAAGAAAACAGCGGGATAACAGCTGAAGTCAAGAGAATGGTGAGAGTGCTATCGAGGCAGGGAAGGGTTATCACATTCCTATGGGTTCACTCTCCTGTTGAGGGCGCTGAAGGACACCATATTGACTACTACATGCCCAAAACCTTTGTAAACATCAGCCGCATCATCATCAAACAACATCACCGCGACAAGGTAGGCGAGGAGAGGTAGACAGAAGAGCAAGTGTGTACGCTGGTACAATGCAGTCGCAGCCCAAAACCCTCATCCATTATGAACGAAAAGGATGTGGCCGAAGAATGGAATCTTTAATTTAAAAAACTCTTCTTGGATACAAGTACACATGGAGGCTCTTGATGAAAACAAGAGTGAAGTTGAAGACGTTGAAGCAAGAGTGAAAGACATCGTCTGGACCACTACCTGAGAGATTGTGGCCATGTAAGACATTACACATATGTGTAATATAACATATCTGGGAACATCCCGTGACTAGGTTCGAAACCTCATCAAGACCTTTGTGGATCTGTTCATGTGTTGTTGTATAAACCTTCACAGTGTTTGAATTAGAAAAGCACTTTTTAATAATATCTTCTAAATGTTCTCCCACTTTGTACCCGCAAGATAACGTAAATATGAGTTGTAAAATGTTAATCTCTTCTTTGACAGTCTGTTCACCTGAGACAGTTTAGTCCCACCTGCGTCTGGGTACAAGGGACAAGATGAACAACCCAGCGGGTTTGCTTCCTATTGGGGAGTGTAGTGCATGCTGCTATGGTGGTGTGTCCACTCACCGGATGAGTGGCGCTGCCCAATACTGTCACTATGGCGGTGTGTCCACTCACAGGATGAGTGGCGCTGCCCAATACTGTCACTATGGCGGTGTGTCCACTCACAGGATGAGTGGCGCTGCCCAATACTGTCACTAAGGCGGTGTGTCCACTCACAGGGTGAGTAGCGCTGCCCAATACTGTCCCTATGGCGGTGTGTCCACTCACAGGATGAGTGGCGCTGCTCAATACTGTCACTATGGCGGTGAGTCCACTCACAGGATGAGTGACTCTGCCCAATACAGTCACTATGGAGGTGTGTCCACTCACAGGATGAGTGACTGCCCAATACAGTCACTATGGAGGTGTGTCCACTCACAGGATGAGTGACTGCCCAATACAGTCACTATGGAGGTGTGTCCACTCACAGGATGAGTGACGCTGCCCAATACTGTCACTATGGTGGTGTGACCACTCACAGGATGAGTGACTCTGCCCAATAAACTTGCCCTTCAAAGCAAAAAAAAAAAAAAAACTAAGAGGGTTGGGTTTAAAGTCTGTATTTTGTGCCTAGAGATCCCCATTATACTCCAGGGTTCATGAAGCATTTACACAACCACTTGCGAAACCTGTGCATCTTTCCCTAAACACAGCAGTTTTGTTTACATTTATTAAACAGTTTACGAGCTTGGAAACTTCACAATCTAATGTTGTTAATGTTATAAACAACCTTGTAGTGCTTCGGTGATTATAACATATTTAATAAATGTAAAAATAACCTGCCAAGTTTTAGGAAGGATAAACAGGTTTCGTAAGAGGATTCCCTGGTATTATCTACTGCACCACCACAACCACCACCAACCTTACACCACCACAACCCTGAACCCACCGGCATTTCTTCAGCCAAATTCCTAGTGAAGTTATCCCATAAAATGAGAGAAAACGTTACTACCGTTTTCTTTGGTGTTCCAACTCTCACCCCCCCCCACCACCTCTACTCTCTCTCTTTCTCTCTCCCCCTCCCAAAACCCCTTCCCCATCACCCCCCCCCCCCCGCCACCCCCCAAACCTTGCGGACCATCCTTGGAGGAGGAATGAAAATCTTAACTATTGTGTGCAGTGTGTTGCTGCGATAAGCTTCTGTGTTGTGTTTACGTTGTGAAGACGTTATGTTTATGTTGTGAAGACGTTATGTTTACGTTGTGAAGACGTTATGTTTATGTTGTGAAGACGTTATGTTTGCGTTGTGAAGACGTTATGTTTATGTTGTGAAGACGTTACGTTTGCGTTGTGAAGACGTTACGTTTATGTTGTGAAGACGTTATGTTTACGTTGTGAAGACGTTATGTTTATGTTGTGAACACGTTATGTTTATGTTGTGAAGACGTTATGTTTATGTTGTGAAGACGTTATGTTTATGTTGTGATGACGTTATGTTTATGTTGTGAAGACGTTATGTTTATGTTGTGAAGACATATTGTGCTAAGTTGTGTTTACGATGTGAGGGCCCACATACACTCTACCGTGAGCCCCCCCCCCTCCCAAACACACACACACACACACACACACACACACACACACACACACACACACACACACACACACACACACACACACACACACACACACACACTCCACAGCATCACCAGTCACAGCATCGAGGTCGAGGATGACTATTGGTCAACATTACGGCGCTTTAATTGGTCGATTCCGTGACAATGTGACGAATTAGGTGAGAGATCGACCCCGGGTATTGAACAGGTATTGACCGGATCACTAAACCTGTCCACAGCCAGCCGCGACTGTTGATCTTGGGGACCTGTGTTAAATTGGTCTATGGACAGTAATAAGGACAGTCTGCCACACACGGACAGTAACAAGGACATTCTGCCACACACGGACAGCCTGCCACACAAGGACAGCCTGCCACACACGGACAGTAACAAGGACAGCCTGCCACACAAGGACAGTAACAAGGACAGCCTGCCACACAAGGACAGCCTGCCACACACGGACAGTAACAAGGACAGCCTGCCACACACGGACAGCCTGTCACACGGACAGTAACAAGGACAGCCTGCCACACACGGACAGCCTGCCACACGGACAGTAACAAGGACAGCCTGCCACACAAGGACAGCCTGCCACACACGGACAGTAACAAGGACAGCCTGCCACACAAGGACAGCCTGCCACACACGGACAGTAACAAGGACAGCCTGCCACACACGGACAGTAACAAGGACAGCCTGCCACACACGGACAGTAACAAGGACAGCCTGCCACACACGGACAGTAACAAGGACAGCCTGCCACACACGGACAGCCTGCCACACAAGGACAGCCTGCCACACACGGACAGTAACAAGGACAGCCTGCCACACACGGACAGTAACAAGGACAGCCTGCCACACACGGACAGTAACAAGGACAGCCTGCCACACAAGGACAGCCTGCCACACACGGACAGTAACAAGGACAGCCTGCCACACACGGACAGTAACAAGGACAGCCTGCCACACAAGGACAGCCTGCCACACGGACAGTAACAAGGACAGCCTGCCACACACGGACAGTAACAAGGACAGCCTGCCACACACGGACAGTAACAAGGACAGCCTGCCACACACGGACAGTAACAAGGACAGCCTGCCACACACGGACAGTAACAAGGACAGCCTGCCACACAAGGACAGCCTGCCACACGGACAGTAACAAGGACAGCCTGCCACACACGGACAGTAACAAGGACAGCCTGCCACACAAGGACAGCCTGCCACACGGACAGTAACAAGGACAGCCTGCCACACACGGACAGTAACAAGGACAGCCTGCCACACAAGGACAGCCTGCCACACGGACAGTAACAAGGACAGCCTGCCACACAAGGACAGCCTGCCACACAAGGACAGCCTGCCACACACGGACAGTAACAAGGACAGCCTGCCACACACGGACAGTAACAAGGACAGCCTGCCACACAAGGACAGCCTGCCACACGGACAGTAACAAGGACAGCCTGCCACACGGACATAACCAACTTGGGGTCAGCAGCAGAGGAAGCCACAAACAACCCCCCCCCCCCCACACACACACACACACCAACAACATTGTTAGGTCGTCACAATATAACGTTTCATTACAAAAAAGCTTTTCAATCACTATGAGGCGAATAGTCTGATTTAATTAGGTGCTTTTTTTTAGCGTGTCAACAATGGACAACAACCACGGCAACACGGGAGCTAAAAGTCTGAGCCATTTTATACACGGTTGGTATATAGGGTGTGCACGCTGTGTGCACGGTGTGTGCACGCTGTGTGCACGGTGTGTGTACGGTGTGTGCACGGTGTGTGTACGGTGTGTGCACGGTGTGTGTACGGTGTGTGTGTACGGTGTGTGCACGGTGTGTGTACGGTGTGTGTACGGTGTGTGTACGGTGTGTGTGCACGGTGTGTGTACGGTGTGTGTACGGTGTGTGTACGGTGTGTGCACGGTGTGTGTACGGTGTGTGTGCACGGTGTGTGTACGGTGTGTGCACGGTGTGTGTACGGTGTGTGTACGGTGTGTGTACGGTGTGTGTGTACGGTGTGTGTACGGTGTGTGTGCACGGTGTGTGTACGGTGTGTGCACGGTGTGTGTACGGTGTGTGTACGGTGTGTGTACGGTGTGTGCACGGTGTGTGTACGGTGTGTGCACGGTGTGTGTACGGTGTGTGCACGGTGTGTGCACGCTGTGTGCACGCTGTGTGCACGCTGTGTGCACGTTGTGTGCACACAACGTGCACTCTCATCTGTACCCGCCTCGCACACTCATACCGGGGCCTCGCGGCTGTGTGGACAGCGCTCTGGGGTCGTAGTCCTATGGGCCCGGGTTCGATCCCCAGCAGAGGCAGAAAAAATGGGCCGAGTTTCCTTCATCCTGATGTTTCTGTTCACCTAGCAGTATATAGATACCTGGGAGTTAGACAGCTGCTACGGGCTGCTTCCTGGGAATGTTTGTGTGTGTGAGCGAAAGAGAAATATATGTATCTTGAAATTATCTTGAGATGATTTCGGGGATTAGCGTCCCCGCGGCCCGGTCCTCAACCAGGCCTCCTTTTTGTTACACCCCCTCCCCCCCAGGAAGCAGCCCGTAGCAGCTGTCTAACTCCCAGGTACCTATTTACTGCTAGGTGAACAGGTGCATCAGGATGGAAAGAAACTCTACCCATTTGTTTCTGCCACCACCGGGGATCGAACCCGGAACACCAGGCCTACGAATCCCAAGCGCAGTCCACTCAGCTGTCAGGCCCCATGTAGCAGACATAACAGAGGAAAATAAAATCGGTTAGAAAGGCGGAGTCCAAGAGCTAATAGCTCGGTTCTGCGGATACAAATAGCAAATACAAATAGTAAATACACACACACACACCCACACTTTTAAATGGACCAATGGGAGGCTTGCGCCGAGTCTTGGCGACCATGCCAAAACAAACCACAACCTGGCTGGTATGTAAACAAGACCACGTGGCTGGTATGTAAACACGACCACGTGGCTGGTAGGTAAACAAGACCACGTGGCTGGTAGGTAAACAAGACCACGTGACTGGTATGTAAACACGACCACGTGGCTGGTAGGTAAACAAGACCACGTGGCTGGTAGGTAAACAAGACCACGTGGCTGGTATGTAAACACGACCACGTGGCTGGTATGTAAACAAGACCACGTGGCTGGTAGGTAAACAAGACCACGTGGCTGGTAGGTAAACAAGACCACGTGGCTGGTAGGTAAACAAGACCACGTGGCCGGTAGGTAAACAAGACCACGTGGCTGGTAGGTAAACAAGACCACGTGGCTGGTATGTAAACAAGACCACGTGGCTGGTAGGTCAACAAGACCACGTGGCTGGTAGGTAAACAAGACCACGTGGCTGGTAGGTCAACAAGACCACGTGGCTGGTATGTAAACAAGACCACGTGGCTGGTAAGTCAACAAGACCACGTGGCTGGTAAGTCAACAAGACCACGTGGCTGGTAAGTCAACAAAACCACGTGGCTGGAAGGTAAACAAGACCACGTGGCTGGTAAGTCAACAAGACCACGTGGCTGGTAGGTAAACAAGACCACGTGGCTGGTAGGTAAACAAGACCACGTGGCTGGTAGGTAAACAAGACCACGTGGCTGGTAAGTCAACAATACCACGTGGCTGGTAGGTAAACAAGACCACGTGGCTGGTATGTAAACAAGACCACGTGGCTGGTATGTAAACAATACCACGTGGCTGGTAGATAAACAAGACCACGTGGGGGCTACGTTACCTCTGGGTGCCGGTGCCCCACAGCTTAGCTACAACACTCACCTGCAAGAACAGAGATTAACTGTTAGGTCTTCAGTTAAATAAGCCACCTGCTGTGACGAGCAATGTTCCCCCATCTGATATAACAGGTGAACAGGGAGTTGATTAACAGTTTATGGAGAGTAATGAGGGGCTGGAGCATTTAAGGGGAGCTTTATTAATGAGGACAAGAGGGTTGCTAGAGGGAGGGTGGGTTAGGGGAGGGGGTAGGGTGGGTAGGGAGTGAGGTAAGGAGGGCAGGAGAGTGAGGGAGAGAAGGCAGGACTCACCCTGTGGGTCGTCGGCAGCATTAGGGAGGCCAGAGGGCGGAAGGTCGTGAAGTCCATCGTTCAGGTTACCCAGGACTTTGCTCACCGCCCGACGCCACCGCACGATGCGAGAGTTCCGTCTCTGCATGGTGGGGTAGTGTCCAGTGGCGTGGGGTGTGGAGGCGTGGGGTGTGGAGGCGTGGTGGTGTGGAGGCGTGGAGGTGTGGAGGCAGGCGTGGCACCGTCGCCTTCATGGCGACACCACCCCAACACCCCACACACCTGTGCCCGGCATCACTAACCACGCGCTACGCTCCTCTACACCTGTAACTGACCTCCACTCGGTGTGTCAGTTTCTCCTCAACAGACAAGCTTCTTCTCTTCTCCATTTAGCATCTGAGTTCCTCCCCACGTCACTCATGGCGAGCGCTCGACGCTCCACATACCACACCGGACACTTATTTATTGGAAGGATTCACGTCGCTTGGTTGAACAACTTGCAATGCTGTGACCTGTTGCAAGACCTGACGCGAATATTGCCGAGAGGAGAGCCCCAGCGGTTGCCACATCCCGGCCACGTACACCGACCAAGTGTTTAATATCACACCACTCTCTATAGAAGCTATCTTACCCTGTCATAGTAGGAGAGATATAGGTGTATGTATGGATATGAATATGGTATACACATATCCATATGGATATGTGCAGGTATATGTGTATATATATGTGTGTATGTGTGTATTTGTATAAATGGTATAGGGAAGCTGGTCAGAATTGCATTTCACCTTTGTAAACGCCCATTAATGACACTGTAAAAAGACACCTCGAGCACTGTTTATGTAGGACAGACGTAAATCTGTGTGTTCATGTGTGTAGGTTAGCTTAGCATTTTAAAAGCACTACAATCACCTGTGGTTGATTGTTCAATAAATCACAATAAACCACAGCTAATAGCGAGATGCCAATGGCCACACAGCAAAACAAGGATAAGGTTGACTGCATCTTCCCGGAACGTCCCAAACTTACAAGTACAAAGCTGAAACTCCGAGGGGTCGCTACACGAAGACAACTGAGCTACGAGAAAAGACCGATAGAACTAGATTTTCAGTGTCAGAGAAGTTAATGAATGGAATCCACTAGGAAGTGATATGGTGGAGGCAGACTCCATACACAGTTTAAAATGTAGATATGAGCTCAATAAGCTCAGGAACCTCTACGCCAGTACATTGACAGATGAGAGGCGGGGTCACGGAGCCGAAGCTCAACCCCCGCAAGAATAACTAGGTGAATACACAGTTTTATAGATAGATGGCCAGAGTGGGAGAGTGTTCAACACTCCCTCTATACATAAGGGGCATAACTTGCCTACCTCTCACAGTGTTCAAAAAATAACTTGGTAAACACCTTCAAAGGGTACCTGATCAACCAGGCTGTGACTCATACGTCAGGCTGTGAGCAGCTGCGTCCAACAGCCTGGTTGGCCAGACCAGCAACCAGAAGGCCTGGACAGAGACCGGGCCGCGGAGACGTTGATCCTCGAAATCTTTGAAAGGTGAAGGAAAGGTAATCACCAAAGAGGACAAAAGTGAAATGTTTTTATAAGTAGAAGGAGAAGGCAAGGGTAGAAATTTTTAAATGAGAGAGAGAGAGAGACAAGAGGAACGGGACATGTGGGACAAGACAAAAGTGGAAGCCGGAATCACCAATGAGTCCGAGAAACGTGGGGCCGTTTTCGTACTCTGAATGGCTGGTCAATCAGTGGAGTGCACTGAGTGACGTTGTGGAAGCCACCTCCATCCAAACACTTTAAGGCCAGATCCCACACACACAATCCCAACGTCAGACTAAACTATTACACGGCACAAGATGGCCAGTAGGCGGGGCATATAGAGCCCTCACACACACGAAGTTAGTAACAGGTAAGTCAAGAGACAGGTAGGTAGAGACAGGCAAGTAGAGACAGGCAGGTAGAGAGACAGGCAGGTAGAGAGACAGGCAGGTAGAGAGACAGGCAGGTATAGACAGGCAGGTAGAGAGACAGGCAGGTAGAGACAGCGTCACCAGTGTGTCCACCGGGCGTCCCACCGCACCAGTAACCGTCAACATTACGCGCTAGCTGCCATGAATGGCAACCAGGTGTATAAAAAAAAAAAAAAAAAAAAAAAAAAAAAAAAATTTGTTGACATGCGTATAAGGTAAGTGAGCTTGAGGCGTCTTGGTCCCCTTATATTACAACCAGAGAGCTGTCACGCTCCTGCTTCACTCCAACACCACCACCACAGGTGACCCCCTCCACCACTGGCGACCCTCCACCACAGGTGACCTCCCATCACCACAGGTGACCTCCTCCACCACAGGTGACCCGCCACCACAGGTGACCCCGCGACACAACAAACTCTTGTCATCTTGATATTACCATAATTTATGTGTGTTTATGTAAGTAGTTGGGCAGTGGAGGCACCAGTAGAGGCATCAGTAGAGGCACCAACAGAGGCACCAACAGAGGCACCAGCAGAGGCACCAACAGAGGCACCAGCAGAGGCACCAACAGAGGCACCAGTAGAGGCACCAACAGAGACACCAACAGAGGCACCAACAGAGGCACCAGCAGAGGCACAGGTGTACGAGTATCGACCACAGGAACAATTAGCCAAGCACGTACACTCATCAACCACACTCAACCACCCAGAGGCCCTTACACTTACACCCAACCCCCACAGCCACACACCCCCACCCCACAGCCACACCCCCACACCCACACCCCGCCCACGACCCAGAGGTCATCGTGAAGGATAAGGACACAGGTCACGTCAAGTACACCTTGATGCAGAGAAGCCTTCGTAGTACTGGTGACAAGACTGGTACACACACACACACACACACACACACACACACACACCCACACACACACACACAACGCTCATTCATCTACTAAGATGATGCACATTACCAACAACAGCATCTGTATCCATGAATTATTTCCACGCCAAATAATTCAGGAAATTGTATAATGGACCAATAGTAGAAATTCAGGTCTTTTATACTGAGTAAGATATTTATATATAACACATCTTTACACATGGTTGTAAAGCTGATCCCAGTCGCTAGAACCAGTGACCACGGCATCGACCAAGCTCTCCCCCATTCTCCAAGCCATGTTCAGTGCGGATAGTAACAGTATTGTTGGTCAATCTCTCAGTAGTGTCACAATCACTCATGCCACTTACTCCCTATAATAATAATAATAATAATAGTAGTAATAATAATTATCTATAAAACCTCATTTAATGGGATAACCTTATCCACTTTTGCACTGAGATTACTATGGGGTATGTCGTCAACATGGTCGGGTTGGGGCGAAATAATTCAGGAAAGAACAGTGTGCAATGGTCACATATTGAACACCATGACGATTTTAGTACTGGCTACCAGCTAACTACTTAAAAAAACACATTACTTATTCTTGAAATATTGTAAAACATTATATATTGATCTTTGAAAAATTCAAACAAATATTTTGTTTTAAGATGTCAACACAACCCATCAATGCCATCTTCAATAGGAAGAATGTCATTGAAGGTGAGTGAAAGACCCAATATATGTATAAATGTATTAAAATACTAATTTTCGGATGTAACCTCCATCCTGTCTGAAGGTGATGTATTCAATGTTGAGAACATTGTATACATCACCTTGAGAAAGGATTTAGGTTACGTCCGAAAATTCAGTTTTAATACATTTATACATATACTGAGTCTTTCCTTCACCATCATTCAAGCACTACAACGCAGTTTTTCTTGTAAACATATGTTGTAGAATATGACCGAAAAGGTAAGATTAATAATTCTAACACGAATTTTCTCAATATGTCTTATGTTTCTCTTTTACTGTCGATGGCAATTGAAATATCAATTCTCCAAAATTCATGTGTATTCTTGGTCTGACGCCTAAACGCGTTTCGTAATTCTTATTACATTCCCTCTCAACGAGTAGGTACACTAAGGGCATCCTCACCACTGCTAGTGGTTACCACCTTCATCCATCACCACACGTGAGAATGACACACTCATTCACCCATTAACCCTACGTATATCCTGCTAGAATGGCTTTTACATATGTACGGAAGCTGGGAGTGAGGGATGAGGCAGTGAGGGGGGGCCCAGGTCGGTATGAGGGTGCCTCCTGAGGGAGGGAGAGCCACCTGGAGCCACCTGGAGAGGGAGGGAGAGGCACCTAGAGCCACCTGGAGAGGGAGGGAGAGCCACCTGGAGCCATCTGGCGAGGGAGGGAACTGGCTAGCTGAGAGCCTCACAGGCAACAGATTACAACACACCAACACTGTACTGGACCCTCCTGTCTCTTGTTTTTCCCCTTGTGCAAATCCAGGATTACCAAGCATTGTGTGGGACCTTCACACTCACCGTCCTCTGTGCCAGATTCACCCACCTGCACACTCCCACCTCACCCACATTCCCGGCCCACACCCACCAACACACCACCCAACACACAACGCCGTGCCACTATATTAATATAATATATATTGCAGTATAACTCCGCACTTCACAAATGAATCAGAATTACCAACACACCGGGCTGTGGTAGGTATGTGGGCCTGCGGGCTGCTCCAAGCAACAGCCTGGTGGACCAAACTCTCACAAGTCAAGCCTAGCCTCGGGCCGGGCTTGGGGAGTAGAAGAACTCCCAGAACCCCATCAACCAGGTATCACTCAATCTGCCTGGACGAAACCTAGACGACACAAGGATAGGTCGAAACACCTAGCTGGCCATCACCTAGATGCGACCAGCTACCCAAATATCTCGACAATGGTGGCCTAGAGATTTGTTAATTATTTAATACAATTGTGTTTACTGGATGAGTTTTGTGGTGATGGCAGACATCTGAATGGCGTCTTCGGCCACTGTATCTACGTCATCTCTGTGGCTGGGAACCTCTCCCCACGAAGTATTGAGAAGGTGTTAAATGTCTTAATGATCATTAGAGGACTTGAGTCAGTAGTTGCCTCGTATGAGCTATTTATTAAGGCTGTTCCTGTTTCCTACATTCCCATGTTCTCATAGCAATACGAGCCCCAGCAACTGACACACCGGGGCAAATACTTCAACATGTGAGAGCACTTCAGTATCTGGAGCGCAGGAATATTTTTTTTTCATATTACAAGGACAAATATTACAGGGACTGGTCCCAAATCTGAACACGGAACTAACACCTCATGAGGCCAGGAGGCATGGCAGGATGTGCAAAATTGCTCCGTTGAAAAGCAGCGTTGCAATAGGTACGCTGAGAGAGAACTCTTCTCAATACAAGAGCCCGAGACTTGTCAACACTTTCCCACTACATATAAAGGACGTAAGTGCCACCTCTCATGGTGTTCAAAAAGAGAATTAAAACGCCTACAAAGAATACCTTCTCAACCAGACTGATTCATACGTCAGGCAGCGAGCAGCCTGGTTGACCCGACCACCAACCACGATGCCTGGTCAGAGACCGGGACGCGAAAACATTGATCCTCGGAATTAACAAAAGGAAGGTACGGTATTTTCCTGCTCCCTAGGGTACCCCTCCTCCTTCCCAGGCTGCCCCGCCTCTTCTCCAGGGTGCAAACGTTAGGGTGCTAAGGTTGGCACCCAATAAGGTGTGGTCAGGGCACCCTGCGTCGGATATGGTGGAAAGGGGAAGGTGGAGCAGGCAGGTGAAGGTGTAGGTGAGTGCTGGTGGAGACAGCCGTCCATACTGTGTACACACAGCCGTCCATACTGTGTACACACAGCCGTCCATACTGTGTACACACAGCCGTCCATACTGTGTACACACAACCGTCCATACTGTGTACACACAGCCGTCCATACTGTGTACACACAGCCGTCCATACTGTGTACACACAGCCGTCCATACTGTGTACACACAGCACATGCTGTACAACAAGGTGAGCACAACTACACAGAACCTTGCACCGTCGACATCTTCCAGAGAAAACTGGATAATTTTCTTCAAGTGCCGGACCAACCGGGCTGAGGTGGGTATATGGGCCTGCGGGCCGCTCCCAGCAACAGCCTGGTGGACCAAACTCTCACAAGTCAAGCCTGGCCTCGGGCCGGGCTTGGGGAGTAGAAGAACTCCCAGAACCCCATCAAGCAGGTATCAACCTAGACACACACACAAGTCACACAGGGTTGATTCTTTCTTCAGAACCAAAAGAGGTTCTGAAGAAATAACTTCTGAACAAAACCAATGTTCAAAAGTTATTTTTTGTGTTCAGAAATGTAAATAAATAGAATAGAATGAATTTTACGAAGCCGTGTCTGAAGCAAGACGCCAGTGTACAAACCACGAGAGATGACTGTACCACTAACTGTTGGCAAGGCGGGGCCCAAGAGCTGACGCAAAAGCCTTACAATCACACGTATATACATAATGAAAACACAATCTGTGATATATGTATGTTGCTCTTAAGGTCACTATGATCTAGTGGGTCTCCGCGTTCTTTGGCTCTCGACACAAAATCAGTTCCACACACACATTGCTCTATAGTTTCTCACGTGAATACGAGACCACGAAGGCCCGCACACTGAAGAAGGGAGTCAAGATGGTGACAGGGAGTCACGGAGGGACGCTACACGACCAATCTGCCAACACAAGTAAAAACGTAAAACCTTGTGAGTAGCAGTAGTGATGGTCTGGCCAGACCCGCCATGTTGAGGCAGGGGGGAGAGGTAGGCAGGGGGGAGAGGAAGGCAGGGGGGAGAGGAAGGCAGGGGGAAAGGCAGGGGAAAGGCAGGGGGGAAGGCAGGGAGGAAGGCAGGAGGGAAGGCAGGGAGGAAGGCAGGGAGGAAGGCAGGAGGGAAGGCAGGGAGGAAGGCAGGGGGGAAGACGTAAATGGTAAGAAAAAATTAGTAGGTGAGAGGCCGGGCAGGAGTTGGGGTAAGGCACACCACAGGTGTCACAAGAGCAAACAATACACACCCTTCTGGTGTGAAGAACAAGTGAAGGCAGTATTTTAAACAGCGTGGGTTGGCATTTTATACACCCTTACCCCACTCCTCACTAAAGCTGGCGTGGGCGTGGGCGTGGGCAGGCCCGCGCCACGCCACCGCACTCAGCCCTCACTACCTATCCAAAATATTTTGGTAGCGTCAACCTCAGCCACAGACCATATTGATGGGGTGATGGTAGCCACACTCACTCGGGCCTCCCCACGCCACACCCACGCCACAACACACCCACAACACACCCACAACACACCCACAACACACCCACAACACACCCACAACACACTCACAACACACCCACAACACACTCACAACACACTCACAACACACCCACAACACACTCACAACACACCCACAACACACCCACAACACAACACAAGGTACACCAACCTACCTTAAAGAGCATTAAGCTAAACTAGAGAAAGTCCAGACCAAAAGATCGAGCCTACAGCCACACACACACATACAGACTGCGAGCAGCGGCGTCCAACAATCTGCTTGACCAGACCACCAACATAATCAGAGACCAGGCCGCGAGGACACTGATTCCCGGCGCCAATACTCTACCGACCAACAAAAGCGGCGGACCCAGGAGCTTGAGTTGGACCGGCGCCAACACAGCCAAGAGAACAGAGTGCGAGAGAAGAGAACAGAGTACCACAAGGGGTGGTGCTAGGTACCGTCCAGTACCTGTGTTTCTCTAACCCTGTCCATGGAGGACAGAAGAAAATGTATATATGCTGGTTAGCATTGTAAATGTGTGGCCACGTCTGTGGTAGAAAATAATAATAATAATAATAATAATAAAAGTACCTGTGTTGTACCCTTCACAGTCGTGTGAAGGGTACACACGACTTCTGCAGAGGCTGCAAAAGTTCAGTAAGGAGAACCTTCACTACTCTACACTTATTGGTGAGCAACTCCGGCCTTTTTTTTTTGATCACTGAAGTTTGCCAATGCTATTTCTGCACCCTTGTGAAACTTAGAGTTCTTCTCACACCTCCTCCCCACTTTCCTTAATATGAACCTTGTCTCAATCTGATCACATATCACAGAGGTATGATTCAGGTATCTCTTACTCTAATCCGTGGCTTAATTAAAGGTGAATTGAATTATCAGGGGAGAGCTTCAAGGCTATATAGCACTGGGAAGGGGTCAGGATAAGGATTTGGGATGGAACGGGGGGGGGGGGGGGGGAGAATGATGCCCCACCACTTGGACGGTCGGGGGATTGAACGCCGACCTGCATGAAGCTAGACCGTTGCTCTACCGTCCAGCCCAAGTGGTTGAGCTGGTCCTTGAACCGAATAACAAAAGCAAAGGGTGACGGTACTCTGGTGACATCAATAACGGCACGCTGGTGACATCAATAACGGCACGCTGATGACATCAATAACGGCACGCTGGTAACATCAATAACGGCACGCTGATGACATCAATAACGGCACGCTGGTAACATCAATAACGGCACGCTGGTAACATCAATAACGGCACGCTGGTAACATCAATAACGGCACGCTGATGACATCAATAACGGCACGCTGGTGACATCAATAACGGCACGCTGGTAACATCAATAACAGCACGCTGATGACATCAATAACGGCACGCTGGTAACATCAATAACAGCACGCTGATGACATCAATAACGGCACGCTGGTAACATCAATAACGGCACGCTGGTGACATCAATAACGGCACGCTGGTGACATCAATAACGGCACGCTGGTAACATCAATAACAGCACGCTGATGACATCAATAACAGCACGCTGGTAACATCAATAACGGCACGCTGGTAACATCAATAACAGCACGCTGGTAACATCAATAACGGCACGCTGGTAACATCAATAACAGCACGCTGGTGACATGAATAACGGCACACTGGTGACATCAATAACAGCACCCTGATGACATCAATAACAGCACGCTGGTAACATCAATAACGGCACGCTGGTAACATCAATAACGGCACGCTAGTAACATCAATAACAGCACGCTGGTGACATGAATAACGGCACGCTGGTAACATCAATAACGGCACGCTGGTAACATCAATAACGGCACGCTAGTAACATCAATAACAGCACGCTGGTGACATGAATAACGGCACGCTGATGACATCAATAACGGCACGCTAGTAACATCAATAACAGCACGCTGGTGACATGAATAACGGCACGCTGGTAACATCAATAACGGCACGCTAGCAACATCAATAACAGCACGCTGGTGACATGAATAACGGCACGCTGGTAACATCAATAACGGCACGCTGGTAACATCAATAACAGCACGCTGATGACATCAATAACAGCACGCTGATGACATCAATAACAGCACGCTGATGACATCAATAACAGCACGCTGATGACATCAATAACAGCACGCTGGTAACATCAATAACAGCACGCTGGTGACATCAATAACAGCACGCTGATGACATCAATAACAGCACGCTGGTAACATCAATAACAGCACGCTGGTGACATCAATAACGGCACGCTAGTAACATCAATAACGGCACACTGGTGACATCAATAACGGCACGCTGGTGACATCAATAACAGCACGCTGGTGACATCAATAACAGCACGCTGGTGACATCAATAACGGCACGCTAGTAACATCAATAACGGCACGCTGGTGACATCAATAACGGTAAAGTTTACACTACTAACAGGAAGGAGAGGAACTGACTGCAAACTTCCCCCCAAGTGGTATCTTCCGTTTCCTCTCTCCAAATGTCAAGCTCGGCCAGACCGTCTTCACTACCCCGTGACTACCTCAAGGTGGTTCAGGGGGCTCCTTGATGGGGTTCTGGGAGGTCTTCTACTCCCCAAGCCCGGCCCGAGGCCAGGCTTGACTTGTGAGAGTTTGGTCCACCAGGCTGTTGCTTGGAGCGGCCCGCAGGCCCATATATACCTGGTTGATGGGGTTCTGGGAGTTCTTCTACTCCCCCAAGCCCGGCCCGAGGCCAGGCTCGACGTGTGAGAGTTTGGTCCACCAGGCTGTTGCTTGGAGCGGCCCGCAAAGGACATTTACTGCCAGCAATCTCTCAGTGACAGATCTCTATCGTTGTGAGAGTTTGGTCCACCAGGCTGTTGCTTGGAGCGGCCCGCAAAGGACATTTACTGCCAGCAATCTCTCAGTGACAGATCTCTATCGTTAGGCGGCCTAGTTGCCCAGGTGGTCAATTAGGCTGTTAGTTCGCGCATTTTAGGCCAACGTTAATCAGATACACTTCGGGAGTGTTAGGTTCAGGAGATGTTTGGTGACACTATTTGGCATTTATGGCAGCGGCGCTGTAAGACTTAGACCCGTGATGGTAGCTGTCCCTGGTTGATCAGTCCAGCAACCAGGAGGCCTGGTCGACGACCGGGCCGCGGGGACGCTAAGCCCCGGAAGCACCTCAAGGTAACCTCAAGGTAGGTGATGTTTATACCATGTGTGTGTGTTGAGCGGCTAGTTTACTGTGCACCCCATACTCATCCTGCGAGCGGTAGCGCAAAAAAGCATTACAGAGGGCAGAAAAGGTCTTTATCAGACCTGAACGGAGATTATTTACATAAACATTATATCCTTCACACCTTATAATTATACTGTTAGCTAATAAGAGAGATTGTTCCACTACAATAGCTATGTATTTACAGTTAATTATTTGTTGTAGGCCTTGTCCCTAATACATAATTGTTTTAGTTATGGCTATATAGGTATTACAGGACCATAGGACCGCTGCTGTTATTATTCACAATACAATACTTGCTTCATAATCTCCTATGTCGTTTTATCTACTGGAAGCGAAATATGGACACAGTGCAAGGATTTCCTATATTTATCCTGGGTAATAAGATTGATAAGGTGGAGGCGATGAGTCACAATAACGTGGCTGAAGTATGAAAAGGTGATAAGTCTTGATAAGGTGGTTGAATTGCCATTTCATACAGCGTGAGTTGAGACTGATCTCATCTCTAAATGGCTCAGTTTCCTTAATATAATGGTCTAGTCTGTGTCCCGGTCTTTGTCCACACTCTGTGACCGCTACAAATGTTGTGTCACTGTGCCTATCCTCTCGGGGTCTGTAAGCGGTTGTGCACGCCTGTTGGTGTTGTAGTCCCCTATTCCCAGGACCCACGGTAGCCCCTATTCCCAGGACCCACAGTAGCCCCTATTCCCAGGACCCACGGTAGCCCCTATTCCCAGGACCCACAGTCGCCTATCCTCCCAGGACCCACAGTAGCCGCGTCCCTGCTCATGAGGATCCGTCCCTCAGCCCAGGCCAGCCCTCCCCCCCCCACCAAAGCGGGCCCCAGAGGGGGCCCAGGCCCCCTCACACCCCTCATTATAGTGCACTTGTCACCGAGTGTTGCTCCCCTCTCAGCACCTGCTTCTCTCCCCCCCTTCCCCTCATCTCAAGTCCTCCTTCACTAGCCAGCGCCAGCAACATTGATCCACACACACACACACACGCAGTCACACACATCTTGTACACCACATATGTAAGACCAATCCTGGAGTATGCGGCCCCAGCATGGAGCCCGTACCTTGTCAAGCACAAGACGAAGCTGGAAAAAGTCCAAAGGTATGCCACTAGACTAGTCCCAGAACTAAGAGGCATGAGTTACGAGGAAAGGCTGCAGGAAATGCACCATACGACACTGGAAGACAGAAGAGTAAGGGGAGACATGATCACAACCTACAAAATCCTCAGAGGAATCGACCGGGTAAACAAGGATAAACTATTCAACACTGGAGGGACGCGAACAAGGGGACACAGGTGGAAACTGAGTACCCAAATGAGCCACAGAGACGTTAGAAGGAACTTTTTCAGTGTCAGAGTAGTTAACAGATGGAATGCAGTGATGTGGTGGAGGCTGACTCCATACACAGTTTCAAGTGTAGATATGATAGAGCCCAGTAGGCTCGGGAATCTGTACACCAGTTGATTGACAGTTGAGAGGCGGGCCGAAAGAGCAGAGCTCAACCCCCGCAAGCACAACTAGGTGAATACAACTAGGTGAAAATACACACACACACACAATACAAGGGGGCCCAGTTAGCTGAGTGGACAGAGCTCTGGATTCGTAATCCTAGGATCCGGGTTCGATTCCCGGCGCCGGCAGAAACAAAAATGAGCAGAGTTCCTTTCACCCTGATGCCCCTGTTACCTAGCGGTAAATAAGTGCCTGGGAGTTAGACAGCTGCTACGGGCTGCTTTCTGGAGATGTGTGCGTGCGTGTTAGAAATAGATGCAGTACATATAAAAGAGGGAAAATAGATTGTTAGAAAGGCGGGGTCCAAGAGCTAATAGTTCGATTCTGCAGACACAAAGTAAATACACATACCAGGTATAGCAGACAAATGTAAAACAGATCCAGGCCTTTTATGTACTATAAATTCATTAAAAGCAACCTGCATGTAAAGGATAAAATCCAGAGAATAAAACTACTGAGAATGAAAACGAAATGTGTGAAATGCTAAATGAACAGTTCCAAAGTGTATTTGCACAAAATGAGGATTTCAGAGAGCTGGACCAAATACCATTTCCAGAGCACGCCATAGAATACATTAGAGGTATCTCAAGATGAAGTGGGAAAACCTGATGGAGTTTCACCTTGGGTGCTGAGAGAATGTGCAACTGAACTGAGCATTCCACTCCAATACTATTCCAGACATTCTTGTGCACAGGTATCTTAGCAGATATACGGAAAAAGGCAAACATAGTAACAATCTATAAAAATGGTAGCCGAGAGGACACACTAAATTATAGACCCTTATCAATAATGATAGACCCGTATCTATCGTATCTATGACAATCGTTGTAGTCAAAACAATAGAAAAAATAGTTAAATCCAAATGGGTTGAACACCTAGAGAGTAAAGACATAATAACGGATGGACACTATGGTTTCCGAACAGGAAGTTTCCGAACAGGAAGTTTCCGAACAGGAAGTTTCCGAACAGGAAGTTTCCGAACAGGAAGTTTCCGAACAGGAAGTTTCTGTGTAACAAATGTAGTTAGTTTTATGATAGCGCCACAGAGATACTACACGAAGGTGATGGTTGGGTTGACTGTGTCTATCTGGACCTTAAAAGGCTTTTGATAGTCCCATACAAGAAGCTGTTCTGGAAACTGGAACATGCTGGAGGGGGGGGGGGTGACAGGGAGACTTTTGACATCGATGTAATTATTTTTTTAACTGACAGACAGACTAGGGCGGTAATCAGAGACAATGTATCTGACTGGAGGAGTGTCACTTGCGGAGTACCACAGGGTTCAGTTCTTGCACCAGTATGCCCATCGTCTATCGGGTGCACAACAAACTATCGACCAGAGGAGGAGTATGGGCTAGTCCCAGAACTAAAAGGCATGAGTTACGAGGAAAGGCTGCGGGAAATGCACCTTACGACACTGGAAGACAGAAGAGTAAGGGGAAACATGATCACAACCTATAAAATCCTCAGGGGAATTGACAGGGTAGACAAGGATAAACTATTTAACACGGGTGGTACGCGAACAAGGGGACACAGGTGGACACTGAGTACCCAAATGAGCCACAAGGACGTTAGAAAGAGCTTTTTCAGTGTCAGAGTAGTTAACAGATAGAATGCATTAGGCAGTGATGTGGTGGAGGCTGACTCCATACACAGCTTCAAATGTAGATATGATAGAGCCCAGTAGGCTCAGGAATCTGCAGGCGATGAGTCACAATAACGTGGCTAAAGTATGTTGACCAGACCACACACTAGAAGGTGAAGGGACGACGACGTTTTGGTCCGTCCTGGACCTCAAGTCGATTGTCTCAGGAATCTGTACACCGGTTGATTGACGGTTGAGAAGCGGGACCAAAGAGCCAAAGCTCAACCCCCGCAAACACAAATAGGTGAGTACACACACAGGGCTTCACAGAACCCACCTTGTACAGGTGAATGTACACGACGACGCTCTATATATAGACAGATTACAAATCATTCACACACTAATAGTCATTCCCAGAGGTTGCTGTAATGGAGAGAGTGTGGATGATTGTGTGGTTGGTGGGGGGCCATACTTGACCACAACAATGTGTTATCAGCGAGCATGATAACTTATCACAATAATCAGCAGTAGGACACACTGTATCACACTTGTATGACTCCAGTACACACTGGAGACGGGACACATGTATCCAGTACACCAAAAGGAATTACAAATCATTGACACACTAAGGTGTCAACGCCGTGCCCAACCACTTGGGGTGGACGGTAGAGTGACGGTCTCGCTTCATGCAGGTCGGCGTTCAATCCCCGACCGTCAAAGCGGTTGGGCGCCATTCCTTCCCTCCCCGAAGCCTAATTTTCATATTCCTTCCAATTGCTATGTAGCCATAATGGCTTGGTACTTTCTCCTGATAATTACCTTGCACAATGCAGCATACTGGACGGGGGACGCGTTATACTTAGTGAACACTGTATACCAGGGTATATTACACTTGTATTTCACCGTACAGTTGTATTAACACAGTACTGTTGTATAACACTGTGCACTGGGACACTATACAGTTGTATAACACCGTACACTGGAGTACAATACAGTTGTATAACACCGTACACTGGAGTACAATACAGTTGTATAACACCGTACACTGGAGTACAATACAGTTGTATAACACCGTACACTGGAGTACAATACAGTTGTATAACACCGTACACTGGAGTACAATACAGTTGTATAACACCGTACACTGGAGTACAATACAGTTGTATAACACCGTACACTGGAGTACAATACAGTTGTATAACACCGTACACTGGAGTACAATACAGTTGTATAACACCGTACACTGGAGTACAATACACTTGTATAACACCGTACACTGGAGTACAATACACTTGTATAACACCGTACACTGGAGTACAATACACTTGTATAACACAATACACTTGTATAACACCGCACACTTGGTGAACACCGCACACTGGCACATACTACACTTAATGGGAGCACCATTGACTGGTGTAGGTGTAGGGTGAGTGAGGTGTAGTGAGGTGTAGGGGGTGTGAGGAGACCAGCAGGGTGGCCCAGGTGAGGTGGTGGTGCCTGCTCTCTCACAACTGTCGCCACCTGCCTCACTATACCTCTGCCTCCCTGCCCCACCTCACCCACCACCTCACCCACCACCTCCCTACAACTGCCCCACCCCCCGCCCACCACCTCCCTACAACTGTACCACTACCCGCCCACCTCCCTAGAGCTGCACCACCCCCCGCCCACTACCCACCAGCCCACTAGCCCACCAATCCACCAGCCCCACCAACCCACCAGCCCACCAATCCTCCAGCCCCACCAACCCACCAGCCCACTAGCCCACCAGTCCACCAGCCCCACCAGCCCCACCAATCCACCAGCCCCACTAGCCCCACCAGCCCACCAGCCCCACCAGCCCCACCAGCCCACTAGCCCACCAATCCACCAGCCCCACCAATCCACCAGCCCCACCAATCCACCAGCCCCACCAGCCCACCAGCCCCACCAGCCCACCTTCATTCGATCAAAACACTTCCCGCCAATATACTGGAGCGTCGGGCGTAGCAACGCTCACACAACACTTCATTAGAGATCGCATCAAATCCGTTACTAATGTTACGCATTAGTAAATATTAAAGCACCGCAATATTGACGTTTTCCCTGCATCTGCCCCCAGATAGGTTAGGTGGGTGCCTGGAGGCCGTACGTAAGGCAAAACGGTTACATTTTTTACGGAGTGGCAAATTAAGAGAAGGATTACTTTACACAGTCAGGTCATGACAGGATGGCCACCTGGATGTTAGAAAGAACTTTTTGAGTGTCAAGAGAAGATGACAAATGGAATGCATTAGGCAGTGATGTGGTGGAGGCTGACTCCATACACAGTTTCAAATGTTGATATGATAGAGCCCAGTAGGCTCTGGAATCTGTACACCAGTTGATAGACAGTCGAGAGGCGGGACCAAAGAGCCAGAGCTCAACCCCCCCCCCAGGAACAACTAGGCGAGTACTAGGTGAGTAGGTGAGTACAGGAGATGGTGATAAATGGAAGGGAAATAACCAAGATATACAGACACAATGAGAGGATATACATAGCAGAAGCACTGCATATCAAACACATTCTTGAGATGATTTCGGGGCTTTAGTGTCCCCGCGGCCCGGTCTTCGACCAAGCCTCCACCCCCCAGGAAGCAGCCCGTGACAGCTGACTAACACCCAGGTACCTATTTTACTGCTAGGTAACAGGGGGCATAAGGTGAAAGAAACTCTGCCCATTGTTTCTCGCCATTCAACCAATCCCTAACAGTCAACTCTCACTGCACGTCAATTCGTCTTTCCTTGGACGTAATCAATAAGACGCTGCCAGTTGACGTTCAGTGCGCCAGTGCCCCCCATAAGGACGCGATTACACTGTCCACGCGATGAGGTGAACACCCTCTTGTCTCTCACGGCACACGTGGGTTAACACTATGTTGCCATGTTCACCTTGTCCCTGGTAATGAGGAGTGTAAAGTGAGCCTTGGAGACTCTCCTTGTTATAAATAACTTCCTTCCCCGCTAAAGAATTACCGTAGGAATGTGGAAGATTCCCGCCAGAATCATCGAGCCAATTCTTTTGGGCACACACGCAGATACGCATTAAGCACGCACACACGCACGCACGCACGCACACACGTATGCACGCACACACACACACTCACGTACGTACGCACGCACACTGTAAAATAGTTCGGGAGTTAATGCATTAGACAACCGACAGTGAGAAAGGCGGGGCTGGAGAGCTAAGACTCGATCCTGCACGCAGAAGTAGTAACCCCTCCCCCCCCCCCCCCCGCAAGGTTAGCAGGGGGGGGGAAGGGGGACCGGGGGACGTGAATGGTCTTACCCCCCCCCCTCCCTCTCCTAACAAGTGTATAACAACCAATTACAAACTTGAGGCCATTGTATGCCCCAAGACCCCCTCCTCCCCCCCCAGGCTGGGTGGGGGCACCGCCCCCCTCCCCTCCCGACACACTTGCACATGTTGCGTGCAACTTTTGTTTCATAGGAAAAGTGCACGCATATGTGTATGCGTGTATGAATATACATTATAGCCCTTAATGACGCTCTTCACCAAGATATACATACGTGCATGTATCTAGCAAAGGTTGCTGGGTTGGGGTTCAGCTCCTGGGGTACCAACTTTTTTTTTGAACGTAGGTCACCTGATTATAGGATTCCCGACACCCTTTATTGACGTTCAAGGCGTTCTACATTGTGCACGGGTCCCTGCGTTCAGTCTGAACTCAGTGTGAACATTCAGCCTCCATTACTGACGGTATCTTGTACGTCTGGATCATATCCCATGATCTCAGGGGCACGTCAGGTTCAGCCTGTCCTGTCCTCTCCTCACGTGGGAAGGGAGCCTAACCTGTTCCACAGTGAAGGAAGGTTACACCTCATTGTAAAGTTCTCTGCTACAACACATCATTGTAAAGCTCTCTGCTACAACACCTCATTGTAAAGCTCTCTGCTACAACTGCGTGTAGTCTACACCGTGTAGTTTAGTCTCCGTGGTGTAGTGGTAAGACACTCGCCTGGCGTTCCGCGAGCGCTTTGTCATGGGTTCGTATCCTGGCCGGGGAGGATTTACTGGGCGCAATTCCTTAACTGTAGCCTCTGTTTAACGCAACAGTAAAATGAGTACTTGGTTGTAACAACGATTCTTCGCGGCAGGGGATCGTATTCCAGGGACCATAGGATTAAGGACTTGCCCGAAACGCTAGGCGTACTAGTGGCTGTACAAGAATGTAACAACTCTTGTATATACCTCAAAAAAAAAAAAAAAAAAACTCAGCCCGTCCTCCAGAAATGGGGAGGTAACTGTAACAGCCCCATAAGTGCAATTATGTACTATGTATTACAGTCAGAAAATGTACTTATTATACTTAGTATTAAACCATTCTGCCAATTCGGAGGATGGGTTGAATACCCAGGCTTCCCTTGGAAGCCGGCGGCTGAGTGGACAGAACACTGGACGCGTGATCTTGTGGTCCCGTGTTCGATCCCGGGCGCCGGCGAGAAACAATGGGCAGAGTTTCTTTCACCCTGATGCCCCTGTTACCTAGCAGTAAAATAGGTACCTGGGAGTTAGTCAGCTGTCACGGGCTGCTTCCTCCTGGGGGTGGAATCCTGGTCGAGGACCGGGCCGCGGGGACACTAAAGCCCCGAAAACATCTCAATATAACCTCAAGATAACCAGGCGCCTTCCCTCCCCCCCCCCCCCCATCATTCACCCTTAGGACAAGACACTTAATCACTTCACCGTAATGATCCAAGCCTCTTCCCCCTCGTTAAGAGAATGACATAATGTGCACGTAACGCGGGAGGAGCTGTCGTTGGGAGGCTGGCGTGCCGTAAACACCTCAGATACCCGCACACAAACCTCAGATACCCGCACACAAACCTCAAATACCCGCACGATGAGACCCGCGGGTAATACCTTACTCGGCCAGCGCCTTGACAGCACTAATGACTCAACGAAGCCTCGCGGAAATCGTGGTTGCTTCCACAGCATTTGTCAAGACGTACTTTGATGCTCTTCTAAGGCATTTGTATCCATATTTACGCCACTCTTTAAGTAATCCCGCTGATTGTCTGTTGACAGTTTTGACAGTTGTTCAATAATCGCAGCTTGGCCTGGCGGCTGTCTGCTCTATGGGGCTGGCAGAGTATCCTGAAGCGCCGTACAGAGGCAGAGTCCTTAGTAAGCTCCCAACAGCAATTTGTCTTCTAGTGTCCTCTTAAGAACCTCCACTGTTAATTGAGTGATATTTCTTCCATTTGTTTGTTGGAGCCGTGGGTCTCTGTCCTCTACACTGTGTTTGGTGCTTGTGATTATGGCTCCGAGGTTCACTGGAGACACACACACACGATATGATAAGAGCCCAGTAGGCTCAGGAACCTGTACACCTGTTGATTGACGGTTGAGAGGCGGGACCAAAGAGCCAGAGCTCAACCCCCGCAAGCACAAGTAGGTGAGTACACACACACACGCACACGCACACACACACACACACACACACACACACACACACACACACACACACACACACACACACACACAAAGAGGACCAAAGAGCGGACCAAAGAGAGGGGCGGGACCAAAGAGCCAGAGCTCAACCCCCGCAAGCACAATTAGGTGAGTACACACACACACACACACACACACACACACACACACACACACACACACACACTCACACTCACACTCACACTCACACTCACACTCACACTCACACTCACTCTCTCTCTCTCTCCAGTATGCATCATTTGTGTGATTTCAGGCGGCGCAGTAGTTTATTTCACTGATTCTGTTCAGGTATTAAGTCCCTCACTATCCTCCGACTGGAGCAACCTCTCCTGCCTTAATATGGGAGCTGAGGCCCCCCAACTATACTCCCCTGGAGCCGGCACCAAGGCTATGATGATGAGCACCATCACTGGTGTGGCATCCCTTCTCCTGATGGCTCTCATTATCCACACTATCATTTTCTGGACTCGCGCAGTGTTCGGCTTTACTGTTGGGGTCACTTAACATCGGGTCTCCTTACATTATTATTCCAAGGGGTCTCTTGACTTCATTAGTCCTTCATATGAGGTCTGTCTTCCATCCTTTACTTCTAGTAAGATTATATATACACATATAAATATTTTTTTGGCCCATAGTGAAAAAAATTTAATTTCTCAGAGGTGAATGCCATATTGCTTTCCGTTATCCAGTTGAGACAAGATATCTCTCAGCCTGCTAACAGGAGTCAGAGGCTGTTCACTCAACCCGTCCTAATAATAGAACGTCGTATTTTGACGTAAATCTCTACCTAAGGTCGTATTTTGACGTAAATCTCTCTACCTAAGGTCGTATTTTGACGTAAATCTCTCTACCTAAGGTCGTATTTTGACGTAAATCTCTATCCAAGGTCGTATTTTGACGTAAATCTCTCTACCTAAGGTCGTATTTTGACGTAAATCTCTACCCAAGGTCGTATTTTGACGTAAATCTCTACCTAAGGTCGTATTTTGACGTAAATCTCTATCCAAGGTCGTATTTTGACGTAAATCTCTACCTAAGGTCGAAAGTCGTCGTACTAGAAAATGGAAGCGGCTCGCGAAACTGACCCACTGTCCCGTTTTCTGTTGCAGGTCTTTGGTAGATTAGGATAAAGGGGACTTTACTACGACATTTTCTTCACGTTGGGAAACCTTTTAAGAGGACAGACTGGACTATTACTTAACCCTCCTGTGAAAAAAAAAGACCTTGATATCCGATTGTAAATTTTTTGCCTTTCACAGAGACAATTTATATTTTGATGTTGGTAAGAGAAGGATTGGAAGTTTCTCACACAGTAGCGTGAGAAATGGATCACATAGTAGCGTGAGAAATGGATCACATAGTAGCGTGAGAAATGGATCACATAGTAGCGTGAGAAATGGATCACAGGGTGAAATGGATCATACAGTAGCGTGAGAAATGGATCACAGGGTGAAATGGATCATACAGTAGCGTGAGAAATGGATCACACAGTAGCGTGAGAAATGGATCACAGGGTGAAATGGATCACACAGTAGCGTGAGAAATGGATCACACAGTAGCGTGAGAAATGGATCACAGGGTGAAATGGATCATACAGTAGCGTGAGAAATGGATCACACAGTCGCGTGAGAAATGGATCACACAGTAGCGTGAGAAATGGATCACATAGTAGCGTGAGAAATGGATCACACAGTAGCGTGAGAAATGGATCACAGGGTGAAATGGATCACACAGTAGCGTGAGAAATGGATCACACAGTAGCGTGAGAAATGGATCACAGGGTGAAATGGATCACACAGTAGCGTGAGAAATGGATCACACAGTAGCGTGAGAAATGGATCACACAGTAGCGTGAGAAATGGATCACACAGTAGCGTGAGAAATGGATCACAGGGTGAAATGGATCACACAGTAGCGTGAGAAATGGATCACATAGTAGCGTGAGAAATGGATCACAGGGTGAAATGGATCACACAGTAGCGTGAGAAATGGATCACAGGGTGAAATGGATCACACAGTAGCGTGAGAAATGGATCACACAGTAGCGTGAGAAATGGATCACACAGTAGCGTGAGAAATGGATCACAGGGTGAAATGGATCACACAGTAGCGTGAGAAATGGATCACAGGGTGAAATGGATCAAACAGTAGCGTGAGAAATGGATCACACAGTAGCGTGAGAAATGGATCACAGGGTGAAATGGATCACACAGTAGCGTGAAAATGGATCACACAGTAGCGTGAGAAATGGATCACAGGGTGAAATGGATCATACAGTAGCGTGAGAAATGGATCACAGGGTGAAATGGATCACACAGTAGCGTGAGAAATGGATCACACAGTGGCGTGAGAAATGGATCACACAGTAGCGTGAGAAATGGATCACACAGTGGCGTGAGAAATGGATCACAGGGTGAAATGGATCACACAGTAGCGTGTGAAATGGATCACAGGGTGAAATGGATCACACAGTAGCGTGAGAAATGGATCACAGGGTGAAATGGATCACACAATGGCGTGAGAAATGGATCACAGGGTGAAATGGATCACACAGTAGCGTGAGAAATGGATCACAGGGTGAAATGGATCACACAGTAGCGTGAGAAATGGATCACAGGGTGAAATGGATCACACAGTAGCGTGAGAAATGGATCACAGGGTGAAATGGATCACACAGTAGCGTGAGAAATGGATCACAGGGTGAAATGGATCACACAGTAGCGTGAGAAATGGATCACAGGGTGAAATGGATCACACAGTAGCGTGAGAAATGGATCACAGGGTGAAATGGATCACACAGTCGCGTGAGAAATGGATCACAGGGTGAAATGGATCACACAGTCGCGTGAGAAATGGATCACAGGGTGAAATGGATCACACAGTCGCGTGAGAAATGGATCACAGGGTGAAATGGATCACACAGTCGCGTGAGAAATGGATCACAGGGTGAAATGGATCACACAGTAGCGTTAAAAATGGATCACACATTACCGCAGGGTGAAAGGGCTCAAACACCACCGTAGAAAGTTACTTTAAAGCAAAACATTGCTTTAAAATTGCGTAAACCCCTGGTTTATATCTCGGAGAGACTGCAGGAACCGTTGGTAAATCGGGATGATTTCCCGGTTGCAATTCTTTTTACCATGTCGTAGCTCAGTCGATTAAGGCAGCGTCTGGGATCCTCTCGGACGAAGGTTCCAACCCTCGTCACGGCCCTTGTGGATTTGTTCATTTGAAAGCAAAGAAGACAGTCAACTTTCACAGTCGTGGCCGAAGCCGCTGCATCCCTGGTGAGTGTTGGCAGGCCGCTGTTGTCTCAAGTCCTGCCGCTTGTACCTCATTACCATTTACCGTGGTGGTTATACACCTCAGAACAGCTTGGGCTCGGCTACAGTGCCTTGGGGGAAGGGGGAGGGGGAGAGAGAGGGAGGGGGAGAGGGAGAGGGGGGGGGAGGGGAGAGAGAGAGAGAGAGAGAGAGAGAGAGAGAGAGAGAGAGAGAGAGAGAGAGAGAGAGAGAGAGAGAGAGAGAGAGAGAGAGAGAGTACCATAACATAATATATAACTAAGAGGTACTGGAAGGTCTGGTCTGTGATTTGTGACAATAAAGCTGTATGAAGTATATGATGATATGTGAACAAGTTGCATGTGAGGCACTGTCTTAAGGGCCTTCTGGCAGCCAATAAATGAAGCAGTATACCCATCCATATCTACTTCATGATTTCTATAAAAGTGTAATACCATGCTTGGGAGGCAGCAGAAGGTAAGGGGAGTGGGGGAAGAGATAAAGGGTGATAGGGAAGGAAGAAGGGAGGGATGAAGGGAGGGATGAAGGGAGGGATGAAGGGAAGGAGGAAGGGAGGGATGAAGGGAAGGAGAGAGCACCAACAGAAGCATTATTCACCATTCCTCTCCCTCTGACAGTGTGTTGCCTTATATGCTCCGGGGGAAGGTCGACTTCCCCTTCCCAACACTGCACACTGCACTGCACACCTCACTCTTACTACACACCACTCCGCTACGGGCCAGGGGAGTCCACTACGGGCCAGGGGAGTCCACTACGGGCCAGGAAAGTCCACTACGGGCCAGGGGAGTCCACTACCGTCCAGTGAAGTCTCAATCACGTCCTGTACCACCTCACCCCAAGCGAATGAATATAAGCCTTTGCAAAAGCATGGTAAACTTACCTTTGAAAATGTAAGGAGTACCTTGCGAAACGCATCCCTAGGCGTCAGGCCATAATAAATTGTGAAAATGAACTTTGGAGAGTTCATTTTTCAACTTCCCTCGACAGTGAAGGAAAAACATAAGAAATATTGAGAAGATTTGTGTTAGAATCATTAATAATCTTACCCTTTCGGCCATATTCAACAACATATGTCTACAATATATATATATATATATATATATATATATATATATATATATATATATATATATATATATATATATATATATATATATATATATATATATATATTCTTTAATACCCTCACATATCAGCCATCAGTTGGGCTGCGGTACCTAAGAGGGACTGCACGCTGCATGCACAAACAGCCTGACTGATAAGACCGTCAACCAGGGGAGGGGGGGGGGGGTGAGGGTGGCCCGTTGATCCCTGAAGCACATACCAGGTAAATTCCTCCCTCCCCCCCTCTCCCTTGACACCTCTAATCCTACACTAACATCTCCACCGCCCCCCCCCCTCTAGAACCCCTTCACCAGGGGGGGGACCCCTTAGATCCCCCCTTAACCAGGGCCCCCCCCCTAAATTCCCCCCCTCATTACAGCCCCAGCTGGGGACGCCCCCCTCGTCTAAGAAACAATATTGCAGTGTTGAACATGGAATTACTGTACTTGGATGAGCCGAGTCATAGTTT
This sequence comes from Procambarus clarkii, assembly GCF_040958095.1. Taxonomy (NCBI): domain Eukaryota; kingdom Metazoa; phylum Arthropoda; class Malacostraca; order Decapoda; family Cambaridae; genus Procambarus; species Procambarus clarkii. The sequence continues at coordinate 39,609,758 of NC_091183.1, read as the reverse complement.
AACAGTTGTGTGGTGATCCTGTGGCAGGTGTGGGCACACCTGGTCCACACCGTCCCCTACTGTACGCGCACACACATGCACGAGCCTCCCTCTCCTCTTTATCTTGAATTCCTTTTACAACGTCTCAAGCGGGTTTCCTCTCTGGCAGTGTTCCTCCTTGCACATGCAGCGCATGTCTCCACACACACACACATTCAATCTTGAATGTAGGGACATGATCACCACATTCAAGATTCTGAAGGGAATTGATAGGGTAGATAAAGACGGGCTATTTAACACAAGGGGCACACGCACTAGGGGACACAGGTGGAAACTGAGTGCCCAAATGAGCCACAGAGATATTAGAAAGAACTTTTTTAGTGTCAGAGTGGTTGACAAATGGAATGCATTAGGAAGTGATGTGGTGGAGGCTGATTCCATACACAGTTTCAAGTGTAGATATGATAGAGCCCAGTAGGCTCAGGAACCTGTACACCTGTTGATTGACGGTTGAGAGGCGGGACCAAAGAGCCAGAGCTCAACCCCCGCAAGCACAACTAGGTGAGTATACACACACATAGGGAAATGGGACAGGAGTCATTGCTGTAAACAACCGATGCTCGAAAGGCGGGATCCAAGAGTCAATGCTCGATCCTGCAGACACAACTAGGTGAGTACACACACACACACACACACACACTCACACACACACACACACACACACACACACACACACACACACACACACACACACACACACACACACACACACACACTTGTAGTGTAAGCAACCTGGGCGGTGATCAGCCGGTGATCACAGTGTGGGCCTCAGCATCGCCACATAAGGCAGACAACGTTAATTATACATTGCATAAAAAAAACATCAACAAATACGGAGAAATACAGCGTGAGCCACGACAGATGTGTGGGGGGGGGGATGGGGGGGAGACAAGGCAGGTGTTGAGCTCATAACACACATGTTAAGGTCCTCTGATCAGACCATATTTCCACCGCCCTGTCTCACAGACCTCACTGGATGAAAACAACCTCACCCACGGCCAGGATTCACCAAGCATTTACGCGCCCACTTACGAGGGGCCACTTACGATTTCCACTCCGTAAAAAATCGCAACTCTTTAGCATAATCTGACACATGCGAACCTAAGTTACCCATCAAACCTCTTAAGGCGGATAACATAGAAAACGTCAACACTACCATTCTTTAATTTTGACTAACACGTCGAATTTCTAACGGATTATACAACTGCGTAAAAAATGCGACGTATTAGGAGACAGGACGGGTTGTAGCGACCCAGCGGGACAAACTTGGCTGTGACTGGTGGGAGCCCGCATCTGACTGGGCCCAATACCCTCCCCCCGGTCCTTGCACCACGGGTAGGCTCCTCTACCCATATTGGGCACCTTTAAAACGACCAGTCCAAACATGAGGGTAGTTTTATAAGGCCAGCCCCGTCAGGTATATAGCCACGTGTACACCTGCTCCCCCCCCCCCACACTCACACACCTGGGCACACCTGCCTTTATTTCTCCTGTCTTTGAAGACCAACGACATTCTAATTTACCTGAAATCTATACCTGTACAAGGAAATGTTTGTCTGTTCCAAGGTTGGAGGTCAGACGCTTGTGGATAGCCTCACGCAACTCTGCAGGGTGAAGAGTGTGGGGTAAAGGCCTGTCATAGATGGTTTGGGGGTTGGGCCCAATCGTCCCAACCCCCCACTTTTAACAGATTCCCATAGTGACCCTCATGACCCCACTGGTTGATACCTGGTTGATACCTGGTTGATGGGGTTCTGAGAGTTCGTCTACTCCCCAAGCCCGGCCCGAGGCCAGGCTCGACTTGTGAGAGTTTGGTCCACCAGGCTGTTGCTTGGAGCGGCCCGCAGGCCCACATACCCACCACAGCCCGGTTGGTCCGGAAGTCTGATTTTGATGTATCCAGAGTGTTTCTGCTGTTAATAATATGACAAATCCTGCAGTTTCCTCACACTTTAATGCTACAATCTTTTAAGATCATCGAGGCCGACCCGAACACCCCAGGGTTACGCCATCTAGTTCATTATAAACGAATCACCTCACAATTCAGGTCAATTATGAATTGACCTGAATTCAATTACGAGGTGAGTAAGCCGCCAGGGACGTGTGTGAGGTGAGTCTACTCACCAATTCACGGGCATCAGGTCCTACACACTCACCTGCAAAAAGAACAAAAAAAATGAATTTGTCATTATATCAAAAATTTTTAATTTAATATATTCACTGTGCGTGAAGCCTCACACTATCTAGCAAGGTATTACACCATATACATATTACCATGGGAGAACTTTTGTTGCGGGCAGAGAGAGAGAGAGAGAGAGAGAGAGAGAGAGAGAGAGAGAGAGAGAGAGAGAGAGAGAGAGAGAGAGAGAGAGAGAGAGAGAGAGACAGAGAGAGAGAGAGAGAGAGAGAGAGAGAGAGAGAGAGAGAGAGAGAGAGAGAGAGAGAGAGAGAGAGAGAGAGAGAGAGAGAGAGAGAGAGAGAGAGACAGAGAGAGAGAGAGAACGAACCTATCCTCCCAGACAGCCTTCCTGTGACGTCGGACGGTGGACGCTTAGTACATAACACGAAGCGTTATTAGTCTATATGGAATGATCTGTGGAAGGAACCCCTTTCCAGAAGAGAGACGCTCAGAGCCTACTCCTGCACCGCTCAGAGTTACCATGTAAACAAATACACATCCACCTGTCACTCCATGACGCCACAAAAGTCTTAGAACAATAACCCAGAGCGGGCATGTCCCCCTCCGTCGCCTAGCATTCAAACCACCCACATGACAACACCACTAGTATGTGAGGACTGAGAACTCAACACCGCTATGGTGAAACACCTCCATCTTTACACACACAGATCACACTAACGTGATGCATCAAATGAACAAATCCACAAGGGCCGTGACGAGGATTCGAACCTGCGTCCGGGAGCATCCCAGACACCTCCACCTTGTTTCTGTGCACCAGGTGATGCCAAACACCACTAATAGTAATCAGTTATCGGTAATCAGGCTTCAGCTGAAGCTTGAATCTGGTGAAGGTGGTAATGCTTCCACTAGCCCAAAGCCTCAGGCACACTAGAGGATGTAACGGACTCTATCCTCTAGGTACAATTGGCTAGTAAAGTCATAACAGGGAAATATACAACTACAACAGGCAAGCAAACACAAGCAGGCAAGCACATACACACACAACAGGCAGACACACACACACACAACAGGCAAGCATACACACACAACAGGCAAGCATACACACACACAACAGGCAAGCATACACACACACAACAGGCAAGCATACACACACAACAGGCAGACACACACACACACAACAGGCAAGCATACACACACAACAGGCAAGCATACACACACATGTAAGCACACACACACACAACAGGCAGACACACACACACAACAGGCAAGCATACACACACAACAGGCAAGCATACACACACATGTAAGCACACACACACACAACAGGCAGACACACAGACACACAACAGGCAAGCATACACACACATGTAAGCACACACACACACAACAGGCAGACACACACACACAACAGGCAAGCATACACACACAACAGGCAAGCATACACACACATGTAAGCACACACACACACAACAGGCAGACACACACACACAACAGGCAAGCATACACACACAACAGGCAAGCATACACACACTTGTAAGCACACACACACACAACAGGCAGACACACACACACACAACAGGCAAGCATACACACACAACAGGCAAGCATACACACACTTGTAAGCACACACACACACAACAGGCATACATACACACACACGCCACATAACACGGGCCGAGCCAATATGTAGGTTCCCTAAACTCAACACGCACTAAAGAACAACTCAATTGGAAATCAATAAACACAATTTGTGCAAGTGCTGACTGTTCAACACACTATGGCAGTGTTTGATTGTTAAGAACAACATGTGGTGTAGTGACGATTGTGGTAGAGTAGATTAAACACTCCGTATTAAAAAAAACTTCGCAAGTTACAATCTCAGATCACTGACGGAAGATATCAGTATAGGCGCGAGACTCCCAACGCTGACATCAAAGAATTCGTAACTGCCCAATTTCGTATTGGGTAACGGTAAATCAGGAGCGTTGGACTGGTAGAGAATTCTCACCTTTAATACGGTACAGGAAAAGAATGCAAATATCTTTGGATGACTGTAATTGAAACGATATTTTTTGGTGACAGCCGCTGGGTGCAGGCAGGGATCCCCCTGCCCCCAGTACCGTGCATCTCTCCATAAATGATATATGAGGCAACATATGTATATATGTTTCTCTTGCTTCTCGTCCTCGACCAGGCCTCCACCCCCAGGAAGCAGCCCGTGACAGCTGACTAACTCCCAGGTACCTATTTTTACTGCTACGTAACAGGGGCATCAGGGTGAAAGAAACTCTGCCTATTGTTTCTCGCCGGCGCCCGGGATCGAACCCGGGACCACAGGATCACACGTCCAGTGTTCTGTCCGCTCAGTCACCGGCTCCCTGTCCATGATGCCCAACCTGTTGGGCTGGACGGTAGAGCAACGGTCTCGCTTCATGCAGGTCGGCGTTCAATCCCCGACCGTCCAAAGTCGTTGAAACACTATTCCTTCCCCGTCGTCCCATCCCAACTCCTGACCCCTTTCCAAGTTGCTATAAGTCGTAATGGCTTGGCCTTTTCTCCTCATAGCCCCCCCCCCCAGACTACATGAAGGGTGACATAGTATGAGGAGCTGCCTCATGTGGTGGTGAAGAGTCCCCACCTCGCTAGTTAGTCATACAGGGCCACGTGATCTGCACTGGCAAACTCCTGGTACATTATGAGGATATCATCAAGAACACCAGAGTTAATTAATACAAGTGATTGTAGAGCTCCAGGTACCTCATACCGGCAGGTGTGAAGGGTCTAATGACTGGACATTCAGTAATGTAGTGTGTGAGATCACCACCCAGTTCCTGCTCCCAGAGAGTGCACCTGGAGTGCTAAGGGTCGGGAGATCAGTCACCTGTCCTCTGATGCTAAAAAACCCTTGATAAACTCTAGGGACGTCTCAGACCACATTTGGATTTCAGGCCACGAGGAAAGTGGGATTTTGGGGGGGAGGGGGGGACGAGGTGCGCAGTGTGTCCAGATGGTGTCCAGTGTGTTTACTAGTTGTGTTTACTAGTTGTGTTTACTAGTTGTGTTTACTAGTTGTGTTTTTGCGGGGGTTGAGCTTTGCTCTTTCGGCCCGCCTCTCAACTGTCAATCAACTGTTTACTAACTACTTTTTTTTTTTTTTTTTTTTTCCACACCACACACACACACACACCCCAGGAAGCAGCCCGTGACAGCTGACTAACTCCCAAGTACCTATTTACTGCTAGGTAACAGGGGCACTTAGGGTGAAAGAAACTTTGCCCATTTGTTTCTGCCTCGTGCGGGAATCGAACCCGCGCCACAGAATTACGAGTCCTGCGCGCTATCCACCAGGCTACGAGGCTCCAGTGTGTGCTAAAGTGTGTTCATAGCGTGGACAGTGATGGACAGGATACCTGTAGGGCGTGACGGGGCTGGGCGCTTCGTGACGGGGCAGGACAAGGCGTGGTGAGGTGGGCTGTGCTGGACAGGGCGAGCCAGCTTGGGCGGGGCAGGGCGGGGCAGGGCGTATACACCAGTTGATTGACAGTTGAGAGGGGGAGACCAAAGAGCCGAAACTCAACCCCCGCAAGCACTATTAGGTGAGCACACACACATCTGGCGACTGACTTAGAAGGCCACTAAGTAACTAAATGTTGACCAAACCACACACTAGAAAGTGAAGGAATGACGACGTTTCGGTCCGTCCTGGACCATTCTCAAGTCGATCGTCTGCAAGTAACTAAATGTTTGCAACACTTGTGCCCCGGACCCAGCCGGGCCTGGTGCTAGAGCGGTGTTGTAATGGGGGATTACTCTTGCTGAAACCACAGTTACAGCATACTGTATGCAGAGTAGCAGTGTCAGGCAACCACCTGCAAGCACATCCATATTAATGTAGCCAGCAAGGTCCTGCCTCCAGGACTCTCCCAACGGCTGTAATCACAGGGGGGGACTACACCCCACTGTCCCCTGGAGCACCCCCTTGTGTGGTCCAGGTCTGCCACACTCAGTGTCAGAGTAGTTAACAGGTGGAAGGCATTAAGCAGTGATGTAGTTGAGGCTGACTCCATACACAGTTTGAAATGTAGATATGATAGAGCCTCAGAAACCTGTACACCAGTTGATTGACGGTTGAGAGGCGGGACCAAAGAGCCAGAGCTCAACCCCCGCAAGCACAACTAGGAGGGTACTCCATACACGGCCTCCAAGGAGCCCCCCTGGCACCACCACACTCCTCCTACCACTTGCTGTGGACGTCTTTAATATCTTGAGGTATTACAGCAGTCATCATTCCTCACCACCAGCCACGACCGGGTTCTTCAAGCACACTACGAAACCTGTACATCTTTGATCATGACAGCTTAATTCCTATTTATCCTTTTAAAGAGTTCCAAAGCACTACGAAGATGCCTACAACAACAATAACCCTGGCTTAAGCAACTTTGAAGTTCGTATAAAGTGTTTAATAAATACAGACTAAAGCTGCAATGATCGAGGAAAGATGTAGAGGTCTCGCAAGTGGACGTGAACATGTTGGATGACTGCTAATGTCTCGCCCAAGTCTCCTCTCGTCCCCGCCTCGATACATTGCACGTCCCAACTGTATTGCATCACCTCGGCCCCAGAGGACATAAGCGAAAGCTCGAGACGCAAATGAGCCAAAAACTACAAGGACATACATGCTTAGGGAGCCTTTGTGTAACCCTTTACACCACCGTATGTGGTTCATACGTCAGGCTGCGAGCAGCCACGTCAAACAGCCTGGTTGACCAGTCCAGCAACGAGGAGGCCTGGTCGATGACCGGGCCGCGGGGACGCTAAGCCCCGGAACAACTCCAAGGTAACCGCCCACTGGATGGGTATGGGGTGCATAATAAAGAAACTGAATTGAATTGCCCGCGGGATGGGTATCTTGAGATTATCTTGAGTTGATTTCGGGGCTTTAGTGTCCCAGCGGCCCGGTCCTCGACCAGGCCTCCACCCCCAGGAAGCAGCCCGTGACAGCTGACTAACACCCAGGTACCTATTTACTGCTAGGTAACAGGGGCATTCAGGGTGAAAGAAACTTTGCCCATTTGTTTCTGCCTCGTGTGGGAATCGAACCCGCGCCACAGAATTACGAGTCCTGCGCGCTATCCACCAGGCTACGAGGCCCCTGGGGTACAAGGTATGGGGGTACAAAATGAATCAGAGGAAAAAAATCAATTCCTAGCTGAGTGGTTAACAAGTGGAAAGCCCCGATACAAGAGGCTGTAGAAGCCACCTCCATCCATTACTTTAAGATTCAATATGAACGTCAGAATAGTGAAATTAAAACGCAGCAGGGAAACAAGGCTGATCCCTGGAAACACAAACCGTAACTGTCTCTATTGTCCGCTTGTTACAACTTGTTACAACAACTTGTTACCGCTTGTTACAACAACTACAAGTTGTTACATCTTGGCTTAACGTGTTTATGACGTATTAGAACGTTGTTACAACATGTTACATTGATTGTTATAACTAGTTAGGTGTTAAAACTTGTTCGAACGTTGTACCAACGTCGTAGTTTCGGTGTGTGTTTGGCGGGGATAGACGGGGCATAAGGAGCTAGAACTCACTACCCTGGAGCCAGCCCAACCACTTGGGCTTGACGATAGAGCAACGGTCTGGCTTCCTGCAGGTCAGCGTTCGATCCCCGACGGTCCAAGTGCCTAGGCACCGTTCCTTACCTCCGTCCAACCCCACTTCCTTGTCCCTATATCCCTCCCAAGTGATAGTTGTACCGGGTTTGTGCTCTCCTTCATAATTTCCTTACGGACAACTAAATTTATTTCCCACCAATCGACGATACTGTTATTAAAATACAACATGTATTTGAACCAAATACAACATGTATTTGAACCAAATACAACATGTATTTGAACCAAATACAACATGTATTTGAACCAAATACAACCTGGCCTGGTTTGGGCCTCGTAGCCTGGTGGATAGCGCGCAGGACTCTTAATTCTGTGGCGCGGGTTCGATTCCCGCACGAGGCAGAAACAAATGGGCAAAGTTTCTTTCACCCTGAATGCCCCTGTTACCTAGCAGTAAATAGGTACCTGGGAGTTAGTCAGCTGTCACGGGCTGCTTCCTGGGGGTGGAGGCCTGGTCGAGGACCGGGCCACGGGGACACTAAATTAGCCCCGAAATCATCTCAAGATAACCTCAAGATAACCTGTACTCAGGGAAGAAATCCCCTGGAGGTAATGGATTCAAAACCACTATGTGATTACTGGTATTATCTACTCTTTATCCATGGGTTAGGTTAGATAAAGGTCACTTTAGGAAAAGGTTTTGTTAGGTTAGGTTTTATTCCGTTTGGATTTGTTAAAAACATTAACGATAACGTGAAATAAGAAATTCAAAAACAATTTGAGTGTATCATAGAATTTCGTTTACAGAAAACCAAATACTTCAGACCGTTTCAAGGGAAAGGTGTTCAGCATATATAGCTTCTATATTTTAAACAAACTATTTATATTATAAAAAGTTATATATTGAGAATATACACTGTTTAGGACGAAGGTTCACTTGCCTGTTTACAAGTAAACTATTACTGGAAGCGTAATATGTTCTCATATGTTCTCTGACAATCACAAATATCTAGATAACTATCCAGGTGGCTTGGTCTCTCATAGTAATAGATTTACTCTGGGAAAACAAATAGCGTGAACAGAATTAGATAAGTCTCTCCTACGAGATATAAAAGACGATTTTCTTTCACCGGGCGCCACCAAAGAAAACGGTAACCTTGTGTTGAATATTGACTTGCCAGCGACAAAAGTTGGATTGCGGAGCGCATGGTGGAACACGCAACACTAACAACACATAATCAAACCCATACAACATCACAACAACTCCAGTTACCCATACTACACTGAGTGTACTGATATTGAGTGTTTATTGACGTAACATTAACAACAATTTAATTATTAGAAAGAAGCTGGCTCAGGGCTTTCTCATAATATATTATGTCTTCCAACACATTATTGTCACTATAACCCCTTCCGTTCCTCCTTCCTCTTTACATTCTTGATTTTTTCCTTGTTCTTACATTCTCCCTCTGGCTTCCCCCTTTCCCCCCCAAATCCCCCCAACGTCCCCAGTTTCTTCAATTCTCCTTTTCAACTTTATCTGTCATTTTTGTTCCTGCTATTTATCCTTCCAATGTACCCTGCCTTCCTTCTCTCACGTTTTCTGTCTCAACCGTCAATAACATCCTGCCTGTCTCCCGTCTAATTCCTCTCTTCCTGCCTCCTTCCTTCTAGACGGCAGAGAGGAGGGGGGGGGAGGGATGGCCAGTGGTGCCACTGAAGAACTACAGACCATAAAGGAACCATAAGAATGGCGGTAACTACAGAAGGTCTATTGGCCCATACGAGGCAGCTCATATATATATCCACTCAATCTTGTATGTCTAACCTACGCTTGAAAAAAATAAGCATTTTCCAGTGTTTCTTCAAAGGGAAGGTTTCTAATTTGTGGATTAACTTATATGACTAGCATGACTAAATGATAACTTATACGACGTAGGATGACTAATCCTACGTCGAGAGCAGGATTAGTCATCCTACTCTCAACGCGCTCTAGTAAATTTATGTCCGTTCATTAGTATGGCGACCAGAACTGAACACCCTAAATGGGGCCTAGCAAGAGCACGATATTAATGCAGAATAACACCAGGTGTTCTATCGCTTCTAGGAATAAATCCCAGTGTGTTCCATTTGCCTTATTTCAAACATTCATGTATTGATTTTTTTGGCTTTATATTCCTGGTAATCATGAACCCCACATCCCCAATCAGACTTACCTGATAGGTAAGGCACGGAAGCATAGTAGGTCGGCTGGGGAACCCTGGTTATGGTAGGCTAGGGAACCCTGGCTACAGTAGGCTAAGGAACCCTGGCTACAGTAGGCTAGGGAACCCTGGCTACAGTAGGCTAGGGAACCCTGGCTACAGTAGGCTAGGGAACCCTGGCTACAGTAGGCTAGGGAACCCTGGCTACAGTAGGCTAGGGAACCCTAGCTACAGTAGGCTAAGGAACCCTAGCTACAGTAGGCTAAGGAACCCTAGCTACAGTAGGCTAAGGAACCCTAGCTACAGTAGGCTAAGGAACCCTAGCTACAGTAGGCTAGGGAACCCTAGCTACAGTAGGCTAGGGAAACCAGCAAGAGAACGAGGAAATGTTGAACTCACCTGACAAGTCGAGTTCTGCGCGGCCATGTTGCTTGGGAGGCTGTCGGAGGAGGGCGAGGGGAACCAGGCCCTCCTGGTCGTGGGCGTGAGAGAGCCTCACATACGCCCACTCGGCGGGGTCGCGGGTGTGTGTATGTGCCTGGAGCAGGTCAAGGACTTCGACCTGCTGACCTCGGGTCACGTTCAGCTCCCCGGAGACCGTCCCGCTCCAGTCCTCCAGCACCCAGGTCACCTCCGCTCCGCCCTGCAACACAGAAGGCACACTTTATGGTCACGCTCAATCACCGCCCCATGGCCTCAAATGGTAATTTGCATAGTTTATCGTATAGCTTGTGTGTGTGTGTGTGTGTGTGTGTGTGTGTGTGTGTGTGTGTACTCACCTAGTTGTGTTTGCAGGGGTTGAGCTTTGGCTCTTTGGTCCCGCCTCTCAACCGTTAATCAACTAATGTACAGATTCCTGAGCCTACTGGCCTCTGTCATATCTATATAAAACTGTGTGTGTGTGTGTGTGTGTGTGTGTGTGTGTGTGTGTGTGTGTGTGTGTGTTTGTGTGTGTGTGTGTGTGTGTGTGTGTGTGTGTGTGTACTCACCTAGTTGTGTTTGCAGGGGTTGAGCTTTGGCTCTTTGGTCCCGCCTCTCAACCGTCAATCAACTAATGTACAGATTCCTGAGCCTACTGGCCTCTGTCATATCTATATAAAACTGTGTGTGTGTGTGTGTGTGTGTGTGTGTGTGTGTGTGTGTGTGTGTGTGTGTGTGTGTGTGTGTGTGTGTGTGTGTGTGTGTGTGTGTACTCACCTAGTTGTGTTTGCAGGGGTTGAGCTTTGGCTCTTTGGTCCCGCCTCTCAACCGTCAATCAACTAATGTACAGATTCCTGAGCCTACTGGCCTCTGTCATATCTATATAAAACTGTGTGTGTGTGTGTGTGTGTGTGTGTGTGTGTGTGTGTGTGTGTGTGTGTGTGTGTGTGTTTACTATTCGTGCCTGCAGAATCGAGCTATTAGCTCTTGGACCCCGCCTTTGTAACCGGGTGTTTGCGTGCGCGTTCACGAGAAGATACACGGAGTGGAAGCAGTTAGGTTCCAGCGCCCCATGTTAGTTACTGCACAAACAGCCCAATTGCTTGGTAATTACGACGAAAAGACGTGACGACCGTACTTTAGCTCCACAGCTGAGACCTTAATAGAACAACGGTCCGCATCTCCAGCTTATTTCCGTTCTCTCGATCTGCCACTCCGTAAAAAACACAGCTGTTTAACCTAACCAGAAACGTACGAACCCAAGCAACCCTCCTAACCTATCGAGGCCGATGCAGAGAAAGCGTCAATAATACGGTGCTTTAATTGTTAACAATACGTCGCATTTTTTGCTGTTTGGCCGATTTCTTAACAAATTAAACATTAAATTGTGAGGAGTTGCATTCAGAGCGGTCCACTGTGACCTTGTGACTTGTGACCTTGTGACTAGGTCTTGGGAGGAGACCTAGTCAGAGACCGGGCCGCGGGGACACTGATCCTCGAAACTACCTCAATATAAGAGGCTAGTTAGAAGGGCTGAAACTAGAATCAAATCCCATGTGATGATGTTTCATCTGTTAATAAAAGAATTCTGGACAACATGCCAGCAGTAAGGACCCCACGACACAATATGAAGAAACGGGGTTCTTATTTCGGTTTCGACGGATCGAAACGTCGTGGTTTCTCCACCTTCTGAAGTGTCGTTTGGTCATTATATCTTCAGCCACATTATAGTGACACATCATCACCAGTATCTATCACCATACATGATGCCCGCCCCTTCCCCCTCTCCCTCTCTCACCCTCTCACCCTTTTCCAGCAATCCCTCTCTCTCCTCTCCCCCCTCTCACCCTTTTCCAGCAATCCCTCTCTCTCCCCCCCTCTCACCCTTTTCCAGCAATCCCTCTCTCTCCTCTCCCTCTCTCACCCTTTTCCAGCAATCCCTCTCTCTCCTCTCCCTCTCTCACCCTTTTCCAGCAATCCCTCTCTCTCCTCTCCCCCCTCTCACCCTTTTCCAGCAATCCCTCTCTCTCCTCTCCCTCTCTCACCCTTTTCCAGCAATCCCTCTCTCTCCTCTCCCCTCTCTCACCCTTTTCCAGCAATCCCTCTCTCTCCTCTCCCTCTCTCACCCTTTTCCAGCATCCCCACCTCTCTCCTCCATCCCCCCCTCTCACCCTTTTCCATCATCCCCTCCTCCTCTTTCCATTTCTACAGACGAAAGGTCAAAAGTCAAAGAAATATTAAAATTAGAATTCTTGGGCCCACAAGCGGCATGATGACTCTGGGGGAGACAACGGCCAACACAACATTCTCCCGCCAAGACGGTCAATACAACATTCTCCCGCCAAGACGGTCAATACAACATTCTCCCGCCAAGACGGCCAACACAACATTCTCCCGCCAAGACGGTCAATACAACATTCTCCCGCCAAGACGGCCAACACAACATTCTCCCGCCAAGACGGCCAACACAACATTCTCCCGCCAAGACGGCCAACACAACATTCTCCCGCCAAAAGGAACAGCAAACATGACAAACAAAAACTCACATGTAAACAAAAAATAAAACCACGACTTATAAAACATCACTGACATCCGACTTCGAATATTCCAAAAAGTTACGAAATTATATCATTATTATAGAAAAATCTTATGAGTATTATTTGACTAGGATAAGACGTTTTCCTTGATAAGGTGAACTTTGATGATGAATATGATGATGATATTCATTAAATAATAGCAGTTTCTTGGCGGGAAAAAATATATGCGAAAAGATATGTCTGGTCTGAGAAAATAAATATCCCTTTGCGACGGAGGAAGTACGTCAGATAATGATGTCACCTGTCAACACACTGTCAAATACGGTCCGTCAAAGAATGCAATACCTCGTCCACACACACACCTACATTAACCACGTGTTTACCTCTCACAAACCTGCCTACAAACGGAGCTTTTACAAGTCTTTTTTACAAGCTTTTACAAGTCTGTGGTACACTTTTACAAGTGTACCACGGTGTGGTACAGTTAAGTCCAGCCACAATGATGACGATCTGTGTGTACTCACCTATTTGTACTCACCAATTTGTGCTTGTGGGGGTTGAGCTCTGGCTCTTTGTTCCCGCCTCTCAACTGTCAATCAACTGGTGTACAGATTCCTGAGCCTACTGGGCTCTATCATATCTACATTTGGAAACTGTGTATGGAGTCAGCGGCCACCACATCACTGCCTAATGCATTCCACCTGTGTGTGATTGTGTGTGATTGTGTTTGTGTTGGTGTGAGAGAGCTGCGTGAGCCTCACGAGAGCGGCCAGCTAGCTGTTGGTCATGTCTCACAATTGTCAACATTTTGGTACATTCAAAATGTATCTCTATTTTGGTCCGTCCTGTTATAACATGTCGTGTTGAATAGTGTAGAACTCTGTGTGTGTGTGTGTGTGTGTGTGTGTGTGTGTGTGTGTGTGTGTGTGTGTATGTGTGTGTGTGTGTGTGTGTGTGTGTGTGTGTGTGTGTATGTGTATGTGTGTGTGTGTGTGTGTGTGTGTGTGTGTGTGTGTGTGTGTGTGTGTGTGTATTAACCTAGTTGTGCTTGCGGGGGTTGAGCTCTGCTCTTTTGGCCCGCCTCTCAACTGTCAATCAATCAAATATTACTAACTACAAACTAACAACTATTTTCTTTCCACACACACACACACACACACACACACACACACACACACACACACACACACACACACACACACACACACACACACACACACACACACACACGGGAGAGAGAAGTCACTGGACACCATCCCGGAAATTGTACCTTGGAATGGCACCACTGCCGGGCCCTCACGGACTCTCTCCATCCGAGGGGAAGTGGAGAGGGGAGACGGGAGGGAGGGGCAGATCAGAGGGGGGGGGAAAGGGAGAGGAGACGTGGCCCTTCATCCATAAAATATATGGGGTGCATAATAAATGGGCAAAATCAATGTGTACCACCATACATCTCTCCTACATAGACAGTGTTAGAAAACCTCTACATTACATAGTGAGGTATTGAGAGACGTGAGGGAGAGAAGGAAGAGGAGGGAGGGAAGGTGAGGGAGAGAAGGGAAGGTGAAGGAGAGAAGGAACAGTAAGGGAGAGAAGGAACAGTAAGGGAGAGAAGGAACAGTAAGGGAGAGAAGGAACAGTAAGGGAGAGAAGGAACAGTAAGAGAGAGAAGGAACAGTAAGGGAGAGAAGGAACAGTAAGGGAGAGAAGGAACAGTAAGGGAGAGAAGGAACAGTAAGAGAGAGAAGGAACAGTAAGGGAGAGAAGGAACAGTAAGGGAGAGAAGGAACAGTAAGAGAGAGAAGGAACAGTAAGGGAGAGAAGGAACAGTAAGAGAGAGAAGGAACAGTAAGGGAGAGAAGGAACAGTAAGGGAGAGAAGGAACAGTAAGGGAGAGAAGGAACAGTAAGAGAGAGAAGGAACAGTAAGGGAGAGAAGGAACAGTAAGAGAGAGAAGGAACAGTAAGGGAGAGAAGGAACAGTAAGGGAGAGAAGGAACAGTAAGAGAGAGAAGGAACAGTAAGGGAGAGAAGGAACAGTAAGGGAGAGAAGGAACAGTAAGAGAGAGAAGGAACAGTAAGGGAGAGAAGGAACAGTAAGGGAGAGAAGGAACAGTAAGAGAGAGAAGGAACAGTAAGGGAGAGAAGGAACAGTAAGGGAGAGAAGGAACAGTAAGAGAGAGAAGGAACAGTAAGGGAGAGAAGGAACAGTAAGGGAGAGAAGGAACAGTAAGGGAGAGAAGGAACAGTAAGGGAGAGAAGGAACAGTAAGGGAGAGAAGGAACAGTAAGGGAGAGAAGGAACAGTAAGGGAGAGAAGGAACAGTAAGAGTGTACGACACAAGGTCATGCCCGTAATCAGACGCTATGTACACCAACTCTCAGTAAGTATACAAGGCAGTTTATCTTGTCTTTACCTTGCGATGGTTCGTGGAATCAATGTCCCCGCGGCCCTGTTTCTCACCAGGACTCCTGGTTGGTAGTCTGGTCAACCAGGCTGTCAGGTGCAGCTGCATGCAGTGTGACGTATGAGTCACAGCCCGGTAGACCTACTCTTAGTAAAAACAAGAGGGTAGGCCTATTCTCATTAAATGTTAACGGACGTTGGCTAGTAGACAATGTCTATTAGAATCTATTAAGTCTATTAGAGCTTGGACTTAGGCCATCGTTCCCTGGTAAATACCTAACCTATGAGGTGCAGTAGGCCTATAATATAAAGGGCAGGGCCTACTCAAATATAAAGGATATCACTACAAATTTTGCATGTAGTGATCATGTCTCCTCAGCTCAGTCTATTGAACATGCCTCTGCACTGCATACGCCTTCGTTTTGTGATTGATGAGGCGAGGACTCCACGCAGGCACTACATATTCGAAAGTGATTGCGCGCGTGATTGCGCAATCTATTACTTAACCGATACCTATTATTTAACCTATACCTATTATAGGTATAGGTTAAGTAATAATTGTAATTACTAAGCAATAAGATGCTTATCTTAACATACTAAGAAGGTTAGGTAAGGTCGGTGTTTTCTATGAAACTTTTCAAGGTAAACTAGCATGTTTAGTATGTCACATATGCACGTATTTAATAAGTCAATATTGACTATACGAAAGTGCGAGAACGGGTTGTTCACACACATCCCTGATGGTAAAGTCCAATTGGGCGAGGCGAACCATGTGGGCTCTAAGTGGGTGGTGCCTCTCCTGGTACAAATGAACTGCACTAATGACCCGTAACCCCCACTGACAACATGGTTACAATGGCCCCTCGTGTCAGGTCTAACAATATAACGTACTCTAACACACGAACACAATAAACACAGCCTGCACACTCTCTCAACCTGTTTACAATAATATGACACACTAGCTACGTAAGCAGTCAACAACTGCTCCAAACTTGATTTTTATTTTTTTCATAATACATGAAGCAAATTTACTTGTTGTGTATGTTGATATACGGGCGCGCGCGCGCGTGTATGTGTGTATGTATATGTATATGTGTGTGTGTGTGTGTGTGTGTGTGTGTGTGTGTGTGTGTGTGTGTGTGTGTGTGTGTGTGTGTGTGTGTATATGTATATGTGTGTGTGTGTGTGTGTACTCACCTAGTTGTGTTTGCGGTGGTTGAGCTCTGGCTCTTTGGTCCCGCCTCTCAACTGTCAATCAACAGGTGTACAGGTTCCTGAGCCTATTGGGCTCTATCATATCTACACTTGAAACTGTGTGTGTGTGTGTGTGTGTGTGTGTGTGTGTGTAATTACCTAAGTGTAGTACTTACAGGATGAGAGCTAAATCTCGTGGAGTCCCGTCTTCCCAGTACTCTTTGTCGTATAACGCGTTCAAACTACTGACAGCTCCATCTGGAGGAGCATACCTGTGTGTAAGTAACCTACAGGTCCCTCCCCCAGCCCCCCCCCCAGGGGCCCACAGGTAACCAACAGGGACCCCCCCTCTCCACCAGGTATGGCCACAGGTAACCAACAGGGACCACCCCCCCTCCACCAGGTATGGCCACAGGTAACCAACAGGGACCCCCCCCTCCACCAGGTATGGCCACAGGTAACCAACAGGGACCACCCCCCCCCCCTCCACCAGGTATGGCCACAGGTAACCAACAGGGACCACCCCCCCCTCCACCAGGTATGGCCACAGGTAACCAACAGGGACCCCCCCTCTCCACCAGGTATGGCCACAGCTAACCAACAGGGACCCCCCCCTCCACCAGGTATGGCCACAGGTAACCAACAGGGACCACCCCCCCCTCCACCAGGTATGGCCACAGGTAACCAACAGGGACCACCCCCCCCTCCACCAGGTATGGCCACAGGTAACCAACAGAGCCCCCCCCCCTCCACCAGGGGGCCACAGGTAACCAACAGGGACCACCCCCCCTCCACCAGGTATGGCCACAGGTAACCAACAGAGCCCCCCCCCCCTCCACCAGGTATGGCCACAGGTAACCAACAGAGCCCCCCCCCTCCACCAGGGGGCCACAGGTAACCAACAGGGACCACCCCCCCTCCACCAGGTATGGCCACAGGTAACCAACAGGGACCACCCCCCCTCCACCAGGTATGGCCACAGGTAACCAACAGAGCCCCCCCCCCCTCCACCAGGGGGCCACAGGTAACCAACAGGGACCACCCCCCCTCCACCAGGTATGGCCACAGGTAACCAACAGAGCCCCCCCCCACCACCACCAGGGGGCCACAGGTAACCAACAGGGACCCCCCCCCCCCCCCCACCAGGGGGCCACAGGTAACCAACAGGGACCCCCCCTCACCAGGGGGCCACAGGTAACCAACAGGGACCCCCCCACCAGGGGGGCCACAGGTAAAGTGGCCCCCCTCCTCACCACCATTACTGCCTCCACCACACAGTTTACGAGGGGCGGGGGGCGCCGTGCCCGACAAATTTGTATCACACGCGGGAGGAGTCAGCGAGCAACGACCTCAAAGAACCCTGCAAATTGTGGATCTTTATCTGTGGTCCGACGACTTCCTCAGTGGCCAATTATGTGTTGTTGCTTTAATTGATTGCAATATATGTAAATTATGTCTTGCGGTATAACCTTAAATATTCACCTAACCTTTAGTTTACCTGTATACTCTCCACTCTCACTACCAAACGCGTAGTTTACATCGAGGAGAAGGTTTATATGGTTCTAGTGAGTCACGGAAACCTGTCCCACACTCTTAGTCTATCTGCTATCCTTTCGCCGGGAGTGGGGGGGGGGAGGGGTTTCACAAGTGACACTCAAGTGCCCACGGGATCAGCCGAGCACTCAAGTGCCCTCGGGATCAGCCGAGCACTCAAGTGCCCACGGGATCAGCCGAGCACTCAAGTGCCCACGGGATCAGCCGAGCACTCAAGTGCCCTCGGGATCAGCCGAGCACTCAAGTGCCCAGGGGATCAGCCGAGCACTCAAGTGCCCTCGGGATCAGCCGAGCACTCAAGTGCCTACGGGATCAGCCGAGCACTCAAGTGCCTACGGGATCAGCCGAGCACTCAAGTGCCTACGGGATCAGCCGAGCACTCAAAGCTCCAGGTCGCAAACATTCCGTCCTCAGTGTGGTGGGTTTCATGTATTAATGAGTAGCGACTCATTCTTATGAGCGGACGGTGGCAGTCTTTGAATAACTGTTCACATTTCATCATATACTTTCTACTGCTTTATTGTCACAAATCACAGACCAGACCTTCCAGTACCTCTTAGTTATATATTATGTTATGGTACTCTCTCTCTCTCTCTCTCTCTCTCTCTCTCTCTCTCTCTCTCTCTCTCTCTCCTCTCTCTCACTCTCTCACTCTCTCTCTCTCTCTCTCTCTCTCTCTCTCTCTCTCTCTCTCTCTCTCTCTCTCTCTCTCTCTCTCTCTCTCTCTCTCTCTCTCTCTCTCTCTCTTTTCCCCAGAGGAAATATCGTGAAGGGAGTTGGGTGGTGTGTGGAGTAGAGAAGATGGGAGTGAGGGAGGTAATATCGGATAGCAGAGATGGTGGGGGTGAGTTGTGGGATGGAGGAGTACTGGAGAGGGGGGATGGAACGGAGACAGGTTGTCAAGATGGAATGGGAAAGAGAGTATGGAGAGAGAGAGCAGCGTTACATGGCAAGGCGGGAAGAGCAGTGTGAGAGAAGCCTAGGGAGAGGAGAGAGCATGCAAGTGAGAAAACGAGAGATAGAGAAAAAGAGTTGGAGGGACGGAGAGCGGGAGAAGAGGCAAGAAGGGGAGGAGAGGGGGAGAAGGGGAGAAAGAGGGAGATGAGGAGAGAGAGAGAGAGAGAGAGAGAGAGAGAGAGAGAGAGAGAGAGAGAGAGAGAGAGAGAGAGAGAGAGAGAGAGAGAG
>NC_091183.1:39580645-39589962 GCF_040958095.1 Procambarus clarkii | reverse complement strand
GAAGTGTTGTGTTCGCACCCTGGCTGCACCTTTCACTATTAAAACACCCCACTTCACCTCCCCCCCCCCCCCCGACCCCACAATCCCACCACAATTCACCTCACACACACACACACACGCCACAGCTACACCACACTTCACCATCACCAATAACACCACCTGCAAGCATCAGGAGCCCAGGAGCTGAGCCTCGGTCCACCAAACATATCCGCCGGCAGGTACAGTACCTTCCACCACCCTCAGTATCTCGCATGTAGTAATCAAGTTTCCTCAGTTTCTTCTCTCTTCAAGGATTGGTGAGAAAGAGTTCTCTTAACTTGTCCTCGTAGCTTAGTTCTGGTTTAAGAGGTACGAGGACATGCTAATGGAACACAATCTCAAAACCCTAGATGAGAGAAGGTGCATGGGGGATATAATCACGACTTACAAGATACTGAGGGGGGAATAAGACAAGATAGAAGAAGAAAGCATTTTTTTTAAATAAGTAGAATATAGGTCACAGGCGAAAACTGGAACATGAATGCCTTGAAAGAAGTGTATGTAATTCACCTTCATTCACAACTAATGCCAGATACAACAAATAACTCAAGAGGCAGTTATTGAAATACGGCAGGATAGAAATAGCCTAAGACAAGTATCGGGAGAAGACTGTATAGAAATAGCCTAAGCTACTCTATCCCTTTGAGACGTATCTTATTGTCTCAATAAACGAACTTGAATAACTCCAACATAATTTGGGTAACTGGCTAGTTGGCAAAGCATTAAGCGCTGGCTCTCACTTCCCCTCCCAGGTCCCATCCCACATCCTTATCCTGACCCCTTCCCAGTGCTATATAGTCGTGGTGGCTTGGCGCTTTTCCCCTGATAGTTCCCCCTTCCCCTGTTCACACTGTTTGGTAAACAAAGCCAGGCCCACTGGACCCTCTACGTTCATTCCTCCAATATCAAATCATGTTGTTAGGGGATACCTGGTTGATACCTGCTTGATGGGGTTCTGGGAGTTCTTCTACTCCCCAAGCCCGGCCCGAGGCCAGGCTCGACTTGTGAGAGACTTGAGTATAACCATATACAGTTTCTAGTGTATAGTATATTGCTATATAGTGTAGAGTATAGTGGTATATAGCGTATACACTCTCCAGCTCCAGAAACGTCACACACACACACTTTTAACGGCAGTACTTCTGGCCACATTGTTCCTCTGGCATTATGTTCTATTCTTTTTTATAACTCTCAGATTTTTAGAGAATGGATGACAGGAGTTCAGATTGATGCTGAGGAACTTTTGTCAACCTTTCTACTAAGTTAAACAAAAAATTAATTGAAGAGCCATGCTTCAAGCTTGGGCAGCTTGGCGCTGCCGACGTGGGTTGTGAATGAGCCTTAGTGTCAGTCAATAAACGAATATATAAAAATACTTCGCTGTTTTCAGCCAAGGTTTTTATATATAAATTTATCCAAAGCACTTTTATATACATGAGAGACTATTGAGCCAGCCGGTGGCTTTGATATACCAATATAAGGAGTCATGTAGCTGTTGCCTGCTACAGATTAACATTAATGCGTCAGTCGTGTGATGTGTTGCACAAGAGTGATCCGTGCAATAAGCAGCCGAGACAATGCATATAGTTAAGACCTTCTAGTGCAACCCATCTCACACAACTGGGGCCGGCCGGCCGAGCGGACAGCACGCTGGATATGTGATCCTGTGGTCGCGGGTTCGATGCCGGGCGCCGGCGAGACACATTGGGCAGAGTTTCTTTCACCCTATGCCACTGTTACCTAGCAGTAAATAGGTACCTGGGAGTTAGTCAGCTGTCACGGGCTGCTTCCTGGGATGTGTGTGTGTGTGATGTGGAAAAAAAATAGTAGTAGTAGTAGTAGTTAGAAACAGTTGACTGACATTTGAGAAGCGGACCGAAAGAGCAGAGCTCAACCCCCGCAAGCAGAACTAGGTGAATACAACTAGGTGAATATCTGGCTACACAACTTGATCCTCTTAAACACATACAGCTTCACGGTGACTTTTTGAAATACACGATGAAGTTTAATGCTGATAAATACAGGGTTCAGAGCTTAGATAAAGAGAGAGTAAGAAGAAGTAGATATGGACATGATAACGCTGAAGTTGTCCTGTCTGAATGGCAAGATGATCTGGGAGTCATGATTAGTTAGGCTTTACAGCCACAAATCAATACATAAACGTTCGGAATAAGACAGGAAGACTACCGGGTGCGGGCGACGAGTCACAATAACGTGGCTAAAGTATGTTGACCAGACCACACACTAGAAGGTGAAGGGACGACCACGTTTCGCTCCGTCCTGGATCATTCTCAAGTCGATTGTGATCGACTTGAGAATGATCGACTCACAATCGACTTGAGAATGGTCCAGGACGGACCGAAACGTCGTCGTCCCTTCAATTTCTAGTGTGTGGTCTGGTCAACAAGACTACCGGGGTGTATTCCCCCAGAAGCGTTAGCAATAAAACTATTCATGTTATCCTTGACCTTCCCCTCCTTATTCCAACTTATAGATGGAATAAATAAAATAAATAAATAAATAAATATAGTTATGACAGCTATTTTATTGTGTTTAAAAGTAAGGTCTTCAGCCATGATGTTGCTGCTCCTCCTATCACGTGATTAGACTGTGTTACGTCCGTCGTTCCTGTTATAATTTCTTTGTTCTTACATAGCGTAGAGAAAAAGACAAGGGGGGGAAGGGGGTCGTGGGGGGGGGGGTACAGTAGAAGAGCATCCTGTGTTAGGGGGGGGGGTACAGTAGAAGAGCATCCTGTGTTAGGGGGGGGGGTACAGTAGAAGAGCATCCTGTGTTAGGGGGGGGGGGTACAGTAGAAGAGCATCCTGTGTTAGGGGGGGGGGGGTACAGTAGAAGAGCATCCTGTGTTAGGGGGGGGGGTACAGTAGAAGAGCATCCTGTGTTAGGGGGGGGGGTACAGTAGAAGAGCATCCTGTGTTAGGGGGGGGGGTACAGTAGAAGAGCATCCTGTGTTAGGGGGGGGGGGTACAGTAGAAGAGCATCCTGTGTTAGGGGGGGGGGGTACAGTAGAAGAGCATCCTGTGTTAACAAGAAAAAATGCAATATTTGTGCCGTTTTCATTTCCAATTACACACTACGAAATAGCTTGTTATGAAATATACTTTTATTTGTACAGCTTTTCTCATTTGAGCGAAAACAAAATTGATTGAAAATGAAAAAAATGTATCGGCTGGAGAGGTCCATTGTGGCCAACCTTTCCAAAACGGCCCACCTGATCACAATGATTTTATTTTGATGTATATACATTTTTCTTAAGTCATCCATCTGGACAACCCTCTGGAGACAGCCCGTTCTCGCATTTTCGTATAGTCAATATTGACTTATTAAATACGTGCATATGTGACATACTAAACATGCTAGTTTACCTTGACAAGCTTCATAGAAAACACCGACCTTACCTAACCTTCTTAGTATGTTAAGATAAGCATCTTATTGCTTCGTAATTACAATTATTACTTAACCTATACCTATAATAGGTTAAGTAATAATTATAATTACGAAGCAATAAGATGCTTATCTTAACATACTTAGTGAACATACTAGTTTTCAAGGTAAACTAGTATGTTTAGTATGTCACATATGCACGTATTTAATAAGTCAATATTGACTGTAAGAAAGTGCGAGAACGGGTTGTTGGAGACGAAGGGCGTGACGCGTGTACCCCGTAGCAACTTACTAACGCCGTAAGTAACTCCTTAAGAGTACATAAAACACTACAGACCGCACGAGTACATATATCAACACCAACACACTCTACACTATTGAAATCCAATGCCAATGCCGACGATCTTAAGGCGATCTTAGCTTCTTTAAATAGATCATTCACTCCATTTTTTGTTCCTGTACCCAATTTCAGACAAGCGGACCAATGTGTTATTGAGGAAATGATTGAAGGTTTAGGGTGCAAGCGGAGGTCCTGGTGGCCTTCACAGGACCTTACAGGACCTGTGTGTTGTGTGTGCATGGCCACATGATAACACCACAGCTGTAACACACGCTACCACAGGTGCAGCTGCTACACTTGGCTACCACAGGTGCAGCTGCTAACACACGCTACCACAGGTGCAGCTGTAACACACGCTACCACAGGTACAGCTGTAACACACGCTACCACAGGTGCAGCTGTAACACACGCTACCACAGGTGCAGCTGCAACACACGTTACCACAGGTACAGCTGCACCACACGCTACCACAGGTGCAGCTGCAACACACGCTACCACAGGTACAGCTGCAACACACGCTACCACAGGTGCAGCTGCAACACACGCTACCACAGGTGCAGCTGCAACACACGCTACCACAGGTGCAGCTGCTACACACGTTACCACAGGTGCAGCTGCAACACACGCTACCACAGGTACAGCTGCAACACACGCTACCACAGGTACAATTACAATTTACACCAACGCAGGTGCAATTATCTCTCCACACCATTATTAAATTTACACCAGGCAGGAAGGCTGCAGAATATTAGTTTGTATTCGAGGATGCAGAATGCACGCACGCACACGCACCCCGCGAACGCATGCGCACGCACAGACACACCCTGTTGGATGTTGAGAGGCGGGACAAATGAGCCGAAGCTCAATAACCCCCGCAAGCACCTACAAGGCAACAGCAATTAGGTAAGGACACGCTTGGGTAAGGCTGCCCAAGCTACCTACTGAGCACAATATGTGTAGAATTATCCTAAGTTGCGTGACCATTACCTGTGGCAGGTGGCTACAGGTGGCTACAGGTGACTGATCTCCCGAGCCTGAGCACTCCAGGTGCACTCTCTGGGAGCAGGAACTGGGTCGTGATCTCACACACTACATTACTGAATGTCCAGTCATTAGACCCTTCACACCTGCTGGAATGAGGTACCTGGAAGCTTTGTAATGGCTACATTCTCTCCCGTGTTGCTGAGGATATCTTCGTGAAGCATGCAAAACGCGCCAGTTATCTTGAGGTTATCTTGAGATGATTTCGGGGCTTTTAGGTGTCCCCGCGGCCCGGTCCTCGACCAGGCCTCCACCCCCAGGAAGCAGCCCGTGACAGCTGACTAACACCCAGGTACCTATTTTACTGCTAGGTAACAGGGGCATAGGGTGAAAGAAACTCTGCCCATTGTTTCTCGCCGGCGCCTGGGATCGAACCCAGGACCACAGGATCACAAGTCCAGCGTGCTGTCCGCTCGGCCGACCGGCTACCTGTGACTGGTAACCAACCTATGTTATGAGGAATACATACCGTTACCACATATGACTTCACACATACACTATGTAACTCTTCATATAGTCTGCCACACCTGCATACATGCCCAGGTATGTAAGTCAAAAAGAGTGAAAATATACAACATATTTCATTCTATAATATTAGAAATTAATGTAAACCGTGAAAAGAACAGAAGTTTACTGGAAAATATGCTACAGTTACACACAGAAATCACAATAGCGTGATGGATCAAATGAACAAATCCACAAGGGCCGCTTTTGACCATGTCGTAGCTCAGTCGACTAAGGCAGCGTTTGGGATCCTCTCGGACGTAGGTTCGAATCCTCGTCACGGCCCTTGTGGATTTGTTCATGCTATATGGAAATAACGCCAATATAGGTGGTGGAAGGACACCCCCCCCCCCGCCTCACCCACCCACTCATAAAATAACCTTCAGAGAACAATTAAAGTTACGGGCTCACCATAGCCCGTGCTACTTGGGAACTTGTTCCGAGTAGCTGAATCTATGAATCTATAACAACAACAATTCAATTCACTCACACTCTACATTCATTACCAATGTTATAGTAAGAACACAGTGTTCGTTGTTCTTAGTAAGAACACAGTGTTCGTTGTTCTTAGGTATTTCTATGAAATTTTGGGTAGACTTGTAAAGTTTTGGGTAGACTTGTAAAGTTTTGGGTATATTTCTAAAATCTGGGGAGGAGTTGTACAGTTTGGTGAGATATAGGGGTAGATTTGTGTGTGTTGGAGAGGTAATGTTGGGTGTGGATGTTCTCTGTAATAGTAGTGACTCCCTGTGGCTGTCACAGTAGTGACTCCCTGTGGCTGTCACAGTAGTGACTCCCTGTGGCTGTCACAGTAGTGACTCCCTGTGGCTGTCACAGTAGTGACTCCCTGTGGCTGCCACAGTAGTGACTCCCTGTGGCTGTCACAGTAGTGACTCCCTGTGGCTGTCACAGTAGTGACTCCCTGTGGCTGTCACAGTAGTGACTCCCTGTGGCTGCCACAGTAGTGACTCCCTGTGGCTGTCACAGTAGTGACTCCCTGTGGCTGCTACAGTAGTGACTCCCTGTGGCTGCCACAGTAGTGACTCCCTGTGGTTGCCACAGTAGTGACTCCCTGTGGCTGTCACAGTAGTGACTCCCTGTGGCTGTCACAGTAGTGACTCCCTGTGGCTGCCACAGTAGTGACTCCCTGTGGCTGCCACAGTAGTGACTCCCTGTGGCTGTCACAGTAGTGACTCCCTGTGGCTGCCACAGTAGTGACTCCCTGTGGCTGCCACAGTAGTGACTCCCTGTGGCTGTCACAGTAGTGACTCCCTGTGGCTGCCACAGTAGTGACTCCCTGTGGCTGTCACAGTAGTGACTCCCTGTGGCTGCCACAGTAGTGACTCCCTGTGGCTGCCACAGTAGTGACTCCCTGTGGCTGTCACAGTAGTGACTCCCTGTGACTGTCACAGTAGTGACTCCCTGTGGCTGCCACAGTAGTGACTCCCTGTGGCTGCCACAGTGAGTGACTCCCTGTGGCTGCCACAGTAGTGACTCCCTGTGGCTGCCACAGTAGTGACTCCCCGTGGCTGCCACAGTGAGTGACTCCCTGTGGCTGCCACAGTAGTGACTCCCTGTGGCTGCCACAGTAGTGGCTCCCTGTGACTGCCACAGTAGTGACTCCCTGTGGCTGTCACAGTAGTGACTCCCTGTGGCTGCCACAGTAGTGACTCCCTGTGGCTGTCACAGTAGTGACTCCCTGTGGCTGCCAGAGCAGAGTAGTAGTATACTGCCTCACGTCAATACTTCCACCGCTACTCTCTGATCCTCCTTACAGTGTGTGGGTGGAGTGGGCGGTGGGGGGCCAGGGTGGAGTGGGCGGTGGGGGGCCAGGGTGGAGGTGTGGGGGGGCCAGGGTGGAGGTGTGGGGGGGCCAGGGTGGAGGTGTGGGGGGCCAGGGTGGAGGTGTGGGGGGCCAGGGTGGAGGTGTGGGGGGCCAGGGTGGAGGTGTGGGGGGGGGTAGGGTGGAGGTGTGGGGGGCCAGGGTGGAGGTGTGGGGGGCCAGGGTGGAGGTGTGGGGGGGCCAGGGTGGAGGTGTGGGGGGCCAGGGTGGAGGTGTGGGGGGCCAGGGTGGAGGTGTGGGGGGGGTAGGGTGGAGGTGTGGGGGGCCAGGGTGGAGGTGTGGGGGGCCAGGGTGGAGGTGTGGGGGCCCAGGGTGGAGGTGTGAGGGGGGGTAGGGTGGAGGTGTGGGGGGCCAGGGTGGAGGTGTGGGGGCCCAGGGTGGAGGTGTGGGGGCCCAGGGTGGAGGTGTGGGCCAGGGTGGAGGTGTGGGGGCCAGGGTGGAGGTGTGGGGGGCCAGGGTGGAGGTGTGGGGGCCCAGGGTGGAGGTGTGGGGGCCCAGGGTGGAGGTGTGGGGGCCCAGGGTGGAGGTGTGGGCCAGGGTGGAGGTGTGGGGGGCCAGGGTGGAGGTGTGGGGGGGGGTAGGGTGGAGGTGTAGGGGGCCAGGGTGGAGGTGTGGGGGGCCAGGGTGGAGGTGTGGGGGGCTCAGGGTGGAGGTGTGGGGGGCCAGGGTGGAGGTGGTGGGGGTCCAGGGTGATGTGGGTGTTTCAGTTTGGGCGCAGTAGGCCAGGTTAATACCAGCCCCGCACCCGCCCACCCGCCCACCCGCCCGGAGGTAAGGTCAAAGGTCACACCCACGCACTTCCCTCCGCACTCTTGCTGTCACCCCCCCCCCCTCCCCGCCCCCCCTCTCTCTCTCTCTCTCTCTCTTCCTCCCGGCATCTCCCTTCCTCTTTATCCCGCCCCCCGCCCCCTCTCTTCTTCTTCTTCCGGTCCTTTACCTCTTACTCAAGACATCTCGTAGGTGTCTGGTCCCAGTGGCTTGGGGAGGAGACAAGTGTGCATTGTTTCCCTCCCAGACCACTGAGTCCCCCCCCCCTGCTGGACCCTCCCAGACCACTTAGTAATCAGGAACAGAATAACGGAGAAACAGTCAAGGACAAAGTAGGTAACGGAACAACGGAGACATAGCGGGAAAAGTCATACTTGACGAACCTAACGTATATCAGGGTCACCAAAATATAACAGGGGGGTAAAGTGTTGATAAAATAGAAGGCAAGTCATGTCTGTCAAGCCTGTTATACTGTCAAGTTTTGGGACAGGATGACAGGAAGAGCGCGTGTGTCTTCCCTGACTGGTCAATAGTGGTCAACACCATCCCTTAGACGCTAGAGTCAACCACACACCACCACACAGTGGATTGACAGTTGAGAGGCGGGACCAAAGAGCCAGAGCTCAACCCCCGCAAGCACAAATAGGTGAGTACAAACAAACACAAACACACCCCACAAACAAACAAACACACACACCACCACTTTCCAACAAAAACAACCTGTTTATTCTTCCTCGAAAAATGTTTGAGCTTGGAAATATAGTAATGACCACAGGCAAGAGGGGCACATGTACCGTTTCATTAGGGGTGAAAATAGCAAGTATTGTTGCGACGTTATCAACCTTATGACGGTGGAGAACTACAGCTGCAATCACGGTCTCCAGTCTGAATTCAAATGAGGTGGTGGCTAATTACAGGTGAAGCAAGCCGTGAATCACAGGTGAAGCAAGCCATGAATTACAGGTGAAGCAAGCCGTGAATCACAGGTGAAGCAAGCCATGAATTACAGGTGAAGCAAGCCGTGAATCACAGGTGAAGCAAACCATGAAACCCAGGTGAAGCAAGCCATGAATTACAGGTGAAGCAAGCCGTGAATCACCAAAAACCCAATATATATATATATATATATATATATATATATATATATATATATATATATATATATATATATATATATATATATATATATATATATATATATATATATACACAACAGCACATACTCACATATACGCAACATATTACAGTCGGTGAACACAGACCCACATTAAAATAACCTGGACATATTGCTACCATCTTCCCTCCAATTAGCTGCACGTCACATGTGGAAATATAACTTGCGCCGATAACACCACCGATAACACCAGCGGCCACTCG